>NW_027187360.1:2597135-2788457 GCF_028583685.1 Petaurus breviceps papuanus | reverse complement strand
CCCCCCACGGCCAGCACGGAATGCTTCCTGACTGAATAATTAACTGCTTGGTGCCAAGGGCGAGCCTAAAAGCAACAGAAGGAAGACAAAGAGGGGCAGACTGAAGGTAGACATAAAGAAACCCTTCTCAACAATTAGAATTATCCAAAAAGAGACTGTAGACTACACTGCTTTTGTGGGGAGAGAGTTTCCCAATTAATGGAGGTCTTCAAGCAGAGGCTACATCTGTCAAGGACATCATTGAGGGGATTTCTGTTCAGGATAGATATTCTTAGATACTATAATTCTTTTTTTTTTTTTTTGCCTTTTGGAGGGCAATTTTGGGGTTAAGTAACTTGCCCAAGGTTACACGGCTAGTATTTTTGTGTGGGTGTTAAGTGTCTCAGGCTGGAACCGAACTTGGGTCCTCCCGACTCCAGGGCCAGCACTTTACTCACTGCGCCACCTAGCCGCCCCTTAGATACTATAATTCTATAAGATCACCAAGTCTAACAAATGAAACCAAGACAGGTTTTAAAAGGGAATTATGATAAATTAGACTGGTGATAGCTACAGGATGGCCCAGAGGCAGGAAGACCAGATATCTTATTGCAACCATTCATCTGAGAAATGAAGAGCGTAGAAGAGGGTGGGAGTAGTGCATATATTTAACAGAGGAAAAAGTGATGAGACTTAGTGACTAGATGAAAACACCAAGGGATATCAAGGGGAATCAAAGATGTCTATGGTTTTAAAATCAGGGTGACTAGGGAAAACGTGCACTACCAAAGATTCAGTCATTATTATAAACATGAATAGATAGTATAAACTAAGAGAAGTAGCATAGCATTGTAAATAGAAGGCCAGTTTTGGAGAGAGGAAGATCTGGGTTCCAATCTTATTCCAAACACAAATTGGCTATATAATCATGGGCAGATAATCTAACTTCTCAGGGCTTTAGGTAACTTTCTATACTAAGTAACAGATGAACTGCTAATCTGTTAGTCTGCTCAGAAGAGGCAGTTTCCATGCAATAATTTTCTACACATAAAATGGCAGCTCTGGATCTGCTGTCCTTCCCCCCAAATTAATACATCACACATAGACATACAAACACACATATTCATATCAAAACTGGTTAAGAAAACTTTCTGGTTGTTTGGATTCCAGATAAGGAAGAGTTTCTCATAATATTTTTGATACAGTTAGAGTTTCAATTCACTTGAGACAAAGTTATTTAATCAAATGGGATGTTAAGTAATAACTAAACGAAAGTATGGAATCAATGTACCTAAAAGATAAGCCTGATGTTAAAAAACTTTTTTTTGCTTTTTTTTGGAGGGGGGAAGGTAGGGTAATTGGGGTTAAGTGACTTGCCCAAGGTCACATGCCTAGTAAGTATTAAGTGTCTGAGGCTGGATTTGAACTCAGGTCCTCCTGACTCCAGTGCTCTAATTCATCAAGCCACCTAGATGTCCCTAAATAATTAAGTGGTATTCAAAACATAGGGTTATTTTCAGGCTTGAAAACTTACCTTATTAAAATGGTCTCCAATCACTTGCCATATCCGTGACCACTGCAATCGAATTCTATTCATATTATAGTATGAAATTTCCACAATTTTCTGTAAGCTGAACATGCGTGGATGATGAGGTGAAGCTAGCTCATCCATGGAAACAGCACACAGCCAGCGGACAAAATCAACTATAGGCAAAGATTATCCAGAAATAAAGAACCAAGTTAGCACTTTTCAGCTGCTTTCAAATTAGAAGCACTTGTAAGTTTCCTAGGAAGTTAAATGTACATACCGATTGCATTCCCATCCAGTCTAGTAGATCCAGTAAATATTCTGTGGAACCAATTAAACATAAAATAAACTTTTTTTTTAATAACTTAGGAAGCTTTTAAAATTAAGAATTTGGGAGGAATGGACTTAGAACATCTCAATTTTGAAACTACCAAAACAATAAATCATAATGTACCACAGATATAAAACAGAAAGATGATTAAAATCAGTTGGATGAAGGTATACTTATAGGCAAAAAAATGGCTAACTACTTATGAAAAAAGGAGAAAGGCAGTCAAAGTGTGAAAGAATAGCTTTCCAATCTCTCCTATCTATAACTGAAAGGGGAAAATGGAAACTGTAGAAGATGGAAGAATAAATGATAACACTAAACATGGTGATGTACTGAAAACAAACAGAATAAATTAAATTATAATACAAGGGAAGAAGAGTTTTAAAAGATACTTTGTAATTAATATTAATTAGACTTTGGCATTCAATACAGAATAGTGGATAAGCGTCACAAACAAAATAATCAAAGAAAAAGTCAATGAAAGTCAATATGGAATCTATATGTACACAGTGGGGAATTTACCAAAGGGTAAATACCAATATGGTATTTCTGATTTATCAGTCTGCTCCATGCCAACTCTTGAGGATAGTGGAAAGAAGGATGAATTTGGAATCAGAAGGGCTGGGTTCAAATCCTAGCTCTGTCACTTATTACCTAAAAGAACTTGGGCAGTCACTTATCCATTACAAGCCTGTTTCCATATCTGTAAAATAATGAGGTTAGACTAAAGAACCTCTAAAGATCTTTCTAGCTATAAATTCTATGATCTTGTAAGTCAAATTATCAGAATTATCAGGTCATAGACTTAGCTATGAAAAAGGAACTTAGAGGTCATTTAATTCAAGGGGTTCTTAACCCTTTTTTGTGTCACCTTTTGGCACTAAGAGTGTATAACCTATACCCTGGGCAGTGTCACATGGATAGTAACAGGGTCATTTATTGTTGAGTGTACACCCTTAAAAGAATGGCAGGTTATGCAAGTTTGCAAACAATGGATACAATCATTTCTAATTTGTCAAGGATTTCAGTGTGAAATTTTCTAAACTGGTAGAAGTGACCAAAATAAAGAATTGAACTAAGGGACAGTGATGGTTTGCAATATAAATATTTATAATTTGGGAGAAAGAATGAGAAACTATTATTTTTGACACTGTCACCTCCTGATTATCCAGTTAAGCCTTAGGTGACTCTCTTTATCAAGTATAAAGAGAGTACCTGGGTGTTCTATGAGGCAGGATCCTTATGAGGCTGGACTGTACAACTTCTAAGCAGCTCTTTTGGTGATGACACTGTATGCTCAGTATGGCACAGCAGAAAGAATACTGGCCTTGAGAGTCAGAAGACCTGGGCACAAGTTTGCGCTGTGACCCTAGTTAGCTCTGGGACAATAAGGCAAATCATTTCACCTGCCTGAGCTTCAGTTCTCTTGTATGTACAATGGAGGTACTGGGAGGGAATGCTCTGAACACTGAAAAGGGCCATAGTAGTGGTTTGTTAGTATGTGTTTATGCTAAGGGAATGTGAGCTAGTTTTAATAGCAGCCTATGAAATATAGTTTAGCAGAGGCAATGTGGGACAGTGGAAAGAGTGTTGAACTTGAAGTCTGGACAGAACTGAGTCTGACTTCTGCCTATGACACGTACTTTGTGATGATGGGCAAGTCACGAAATCTCTCTGAAGATCAGATTCCTCATCTGCAAGATCGGGGTAATATACCTACAGCATCTAGTTTATAAAGTTATCATGAAGGTCAAATGAAATACTGTGTGGGAAGCATTTTACAAACTCTAAAGCTAAATGGCAGATGCTATTACTATTAAATCAACTTTAAAAAAGTCAATATATTTCAAGGGCAAATAAAGAATTTGGGGATCATTCACTGAATTATATAATTATAACTTCCTGATCAGCAGTGGCTACTTGGAACTCTTTCCCAAAAGAGCCTCTGGAACATCTTCCCATTGGGGATACACATAGAAATTATCCTAAACTCTCTTTTAAGCCTCATCAGAAGACAAAACCATTACCTGTCAACAGCCACGACCACACTCTGAGAGCTTGTCTCACCAACCGATTCCTGAATGCTGGCCATCTGCCTTTTATCCACTCCACCACCAACTAAGTTACCTGAAACAAGACATATACATTTACATACATATATATGTATATATAAATTCTATTTGAGATAAATTACTATCTTCATGGCTCTGTAATAAGGGAATGTAAATTTATTTGAATATTAACCAAAGAAAAATATCATTTGGTTGGTTAAAAAAAAAAGCAACAACCCTCCCCCCAAATCAATGCATTTCAAAGGCAAGGTAGAGAACTTTAAAATTAAATTAATTATTGTTTTAATTCAAGAGGGCATTAATTCAAGAGAGACAGTACTGAGTGGTAGATAAACAGATGGCCTCAGAGCCCAGAAAATCTGGGTTTAAATCTTACTTCTGCCACATGCTGGCTCTGGAACCCCAGGGCAGTTTACTTAGTCACCCAGTGCTCTAGGCAGCTCCCTTTAACTAGAAGTTTCAGAGAAGATGTCAATCTGCCTTGGTAGAGGGAGTTTCCATACCAAGGGGTTCCTTTTACCAGTGATAGTATAGGTCCACTCCCTATCCCTTCACTTCAAAATACATAAATCTTTAGAAGAGTACTTCTGTTGCCCCAAACACAAAGAGACTAGTGAAATATATGATAACGTTAATTTGGGGATGATCACTAGTGATGGGTTCTCCTGAACACTGTCTTTCCACCTCTTTTCAAGGTATTTGATTCTAGTTTACTCCATTCAATGATTCTGATTCCTCCAGAGGGTCTCTCAGGTATGCTTCGGGACATGTCATTAAGGATTAAGACATGACAGTACAATCTTTCACTCTCACTACATGACTAGCCTACCTCACTCTCTGGTCACACATATCCCTGATTATATCTGACTCATGAAAAAGTAGAGGGAACTTGTATTAATTAGACTGAACAATGTTGGGTACCATTTAGGACCTCATTATCTTCCCATTCTACTTTACAAACAAAGGTCAATCTCCTTCCTCCCTACTCTAATTTCAGTAGTACTAAATGCCAATGATTAAAAAGATAATTGGACTTAACCAACACACACCTACAAATTAGTAAAACAGAAAAAAAATGACAGTTTAGAATCCCCCAAATCAAAGTATCAATAAATATGAACTATTATAAAACCTGCCAAGTATGGCCCTCCTAAGGTAAGAATTAAAATATTTCCAATACCCAATGCCACCCATTTTGGGCATGAAGAAAATTTAGCAAATAGAACAAAATAACTCAGTTTGCTGATTTTATAAGAGATAAACATTTGCTCAACAGTCAATCATGATCAAGGAAGCTGTAAGAGCACTTTTTTTTCTATTAATACACAAAGAGGAAGGTTATCACATGAGGAACAAATCATGACAACACTAGAAAAACGATAAATGTTTTGTCTTGATTTGGTTGCAAATGTTCACCCTCAAATTGTGAGGCCCGTGTGTGTTACCTAATCCCAGGCCCATGAACTCCTCTCCAGCCGATGTATAGCCCTTCAGGCTGCTTTCTCTTTCACGCCCAGATCCAGACAAGTATCGAGTCTTCACCCCGGTTCCTATCAGCTGAGCAAGCTCCAGTTGGCTAATACATTTCAAGATCTACCCAAAACAAGGATACATAGTAGAATAAGAATCTTAATGTTAAAAGTTTGAAATAAAGTCCTTTTATTCTTCATTAAAATCTTTAAAAAAATTTATAATTCCCCTTTCAGGACAGAAATAAATATTGTTTCTTAGGATCTTTCTTAAGATCCCTTTTTAGGATCTATCTAAAGAACAGAATGACCCTGAAGATGGTTATCAATACAATGGCATAAGGATGGTGAGACCACAATGGGGTGGGCGTCAAGAGGGCTGCACCAGGAGTTGAAGCCCTGCATTTGAATTCTATCGCCAGCACTTAACTGGCTGTGTAGCTATGGGCAAATCACAAGTTCTCTGTGTCTCAGTTTCTAGTTCTATAAATAGTTACGCTAGCCCTAAAGCATGGTGTAACAAACATTTACTTTGTGCCTGTTATGTGCCAAGCCCTGTGCTGGATGGGGAGGATACAAAAACAAAAGACAGAGTGCCTTTAATTCTGGAGGACAGTGTAGAGCTATTATTAACAGCAGCAACAACAGAAGCTCACATTTACATCGAATCACTTAGTTATAAGGCAATGCAATATATCATATCAGGTGAACTTTAAAACAATCTTGAGAGGTAACAGAAATTTTTATTATCTCTATTTTATAGATGAAGGAAGGTTCAAAGACTTGTCTAAAGTTTCCCAGACCTAGTAAGTGACTGGTCCTCAAGCCTGGGCAGCTTGACTCCTATGGCTCTTTCAACTCTCTCACCCAAATGCTAACTTAGATACCACGTAATTACAATCAGCACAGAAATGACATCTTCCTTTAGCTCCTATGCCAGTAAAGCTTTGGAACAGGCTTTGCCATTCCCAGACAATAGAGAGCTATCAGGGAGTTCATATAGAGGACAACTGTAAAAGTTGTTAGGCCATGCTAGCTGGTGCAGTGGATAGAGGGCTGGGCCTGGAGTAAGAAAGACTCATGTTCTTGAGTTCATATCTTGCCTCAGTCACTTCCTAGCTGTGTGACCCTGGGAGAATCACTTAACCCTATTTGCCTCAATTTCCTCATTTGTAAAATGACCTGGAGAAGGAAATAACAAACCACTCTAGTATCTTTGCCAAGAAACCCTCAAATAGGGTCTCAAAGAGTGAGACACAACTGAAATGATTAAACAAGTCCATGCAGCAAGTTAGTGATCTGCAACCACTCTCCATATAGAAAATATCAGATGCACTCCACAATAATACCCACAAGGTCACATGCCTGTGACTGTGAAAGATCAGCATGTAGGTTTCCAATTTACTTCCTTAAGGGAGAGTTCTGGAGCGGGGCACTCAAACTCAAGCCACCCAGGACTTCACAAGAGACTTCTAACTTTGGCAGCCTTTGGCCATTGCAAATGAAAAAAACATTTTTTTCAAAGAATTGTTTACGAAGTATTTCCCAAAAGTGCTCTGCCCGATGGGAATATGGGTTGTTTTTCTTGTTGTTGTTGTTTTTTGCTTTTTGGAGGGAGGAGGGCAGGGCAATTGGGGTTGAGTGACTTGCCCAAAGTCACAAGACTAGTAAGTATTAAGCGTCTAAGGCTGGATTTGAACTCAGGTCCTCCTGACTTCAGGGTCAGTCCTCTCTATTCACCACTCCACCTTGCTACCCTGGGAATATGGGTTTTATGAAAAAATTTACACTATTATTATTTATCACCCTAAAACATTAAATACTAAACATGTATTAAAATGCTTATTTGTTGGTTTTTCAAATAAAACAGACTCAATTTACTCTCTTTTGTGCCAAAATTTCCCTAACACCCCTTTCCATATTCCCAGGTCACCTGCAATAGCATTTTCTGGTTTCTGTTAATATATTTTAAGCTCATGAGTGCCCTGTGACCAAATCAGTTTGAGAAATGCTACTTTTTAAAAGTTTAGCCATGAAGGAAAATAGATAGTATTTTTAAGAAACTAGAATAGGCCAAAAATAGTTTTAGGCTACTTAAATACTGGGAAATGTCAGGAGCTGCCCTATAATGCCAAAGGATTTGGAGAGACTGACCTCATGCCAGGAGTTTCCAAGGTAGTTGCCATCAGTATGAGCCACTGTAATAAGTGTCTTTATGGTATCAATGTTTTTCTGTTTCATCTCTGTAATACTGGAGCTAGCAGTCAACAAGGAGAAACGAGCAAGAGCCTGTACATAGGCATCTCGTTCCAGCTGAAATGGAAGAAGGAAGAAGACAGTTAATCAACTCCCAGGCATTAAGTAAATCAATAAGCATTTGAGCACTGACTATATGCCAAGTACTAAACTCTAAGGATCCAAGAATTACAGTGAAGATTAACTATTGTTGTTCAATCATTTTCAGTCATGTCTAACCCTTTGTTTAACTCCATTTAAGATTTTCTTGGCAAAGATCCTGAAGCATTTTGCCATTTCCTTCTCCGGGTCATTTTATAGATGAGGAAACTGAGGCAAAGAGGGTTTACTTCTTCCAGGATTCTGTATTCTAACAGGGGATTTTTGGAGTCACAATGTTTTAATCCCTAAGTGATTAAAAGTCTGTAAAAGCCTGTAACAGTCAAATTTTAGCTGCTGTGGCAAGCTAGCAGAGAAATATTTTGGGACAGGGAACATTTTTTCAAATTGAATACAAGTTGGCATTAAGCCAAATCCTGCTATCTTCCACTAGAGTAAGGGTTCTTAACCAAAGGTCAACATGAATATTTTTAAAAATTTTGACAACTGTCATTCAACATTACTGGTTTTCTTTGTAATCCTTTGTATTTTACTTGATGCATTTAAAAATCTTATTCTGAGAAGGGCTCCTAGGCTTTACAAGAATGCCAGAGGAGTCCATGACACAAGTAAGGAAAAGAATTCCTGCATTACAAGGTGGTTAGCCAAGAAATTACTGTATATG
Organism: Petaurus breviceps papuanus; assembly: GCF_028583685.1. Classification (NCBI taxonomy): domain Eukaryota; kingdom Metazoa; phylum Chordata; class Mammalia; order Diprotodontia; family Petauridae; genus Petaurus; species Petaurus breviceps. The sequence goes on along the minus strand of NW_027187360.1, from coordinate 2,780,059 downwards.
TACATATGAGCCAATCACAAACATAAACACAAAAACAGGTTGGTCTATGATTCTCTGGGCACTGCTGAGAATGCTAAGGTAATGAAATGATTACAAATATTATTTTACAAATTTTCTGCAATTGCACATCCCCAGATATGAAGTCCAGAGCCTCCCAGACCTCAGAGACAGACTTACAGACCTGCATTCCAAAGATACAAGCTATCCGGATTGCACATCTTATTCCTTCTAAGCATAGAGAGGCCACTTCAGTCTCATCACAGTTTTGAAGCCCAATGCTGTATGCAGCCAACAGAGGGGTCCATACCAGCTGGCACAAAGAAAAAGATTATCTTTTGAAGTCATTTTGATCATGTAATAACAGCCTTCTAGAATGAGAAACTAGAAATAACTCACCCCTGATCCTTCTTTATTATGAAGGGAAAACATTAAGTAAAAACATCTGACACCAAAACCATTCTGATGATGAATGAAATATATTGCCTTAGTAGATACCTGTCCCTCTGCTATAAAGGAGGGAAATTATATTTCATTATGTATTCTACAGGTTCATTGATGGTTTTTCAATTACTCAAGAGTTCTGCTTCCTTTTAATGATTCCCTCCCCTACCCCACCCTTATGTTGTTTATGGTTATTGTGTATACTGTTATTTTGGTTCTGGGAACCCCTTATTTTCTCTCTATATACTATTATACTTAGTGATCTCATTAACACCCATGGATTCAATTATCAATTATTTTCAATTTAATTATCAATTATTCAATTCTTATGTTGATGATTCTCAGATCTATTTGTCCAGCCCTAATCTCTCTCTGGGTGAGGAGAGAGATCTTGTCTAGTCTAGTCTTGCATCTCAAGCTACCTAATAGTAATCTCAAAGTTGGTTGTTCCAGAGACTCAATATGTCCAAAACTTAACTCACTATCTCTGTCCACTCATCCACCATTCCCCTCTCCAAATCCTTCTCTCTTCCTAATTTTCTTACTACTACAAAGGAAACCACCATCTTCCCAATCACCTGGGCTGGAAACCTAGGATATATATATGTATTCCTCTCTCTCCTCTGACAATGGCACCACTTTTCTCTCATCACCTCATTTCAGGACTAATGCAATAGCTTTCTAGTTGGGATAAGTGCCGCAGTTCTTTCTCCACTCCAGTTATCTGTCAAATTGTTCTTTCTCAAGCACAGGTCTGATCATGTCGTGTTTCTATTTAATAAACTAGAGTGACTTTCTATTACTTTTATTTTTTATTTTTTAAATGCTTTATTAACTTCTGATTTACGTCGTTCGTTTCCGCCAGATTTTGAGTTACAAATTTTCTCCCTGTTTTTCCCCCACCCATCCCCCCAAAACAGCAGTCCCACAGAATATCCCCACCTCTGATCTGCTCTCTCCCATATTTTCTCCCATACCCGTTTCAACTTTTCCAGTAGGGCATGGTGGATCTCTATATTTCCCAATTATATGTAAAACAATATTGATAATAGTATATATATATTTAAACATTTGATTTTAAAACTTTGAATTCCAGATTCATTCCCTTCCTCCCTTATCACCCACCCTTACTGGGAAGATAAGCAGTTCAGTATAGGTTGTACATGTGTGGCTAATGCAAAACAATAACATAGCAGATATATTGTAAAAGACTGACTATATTTCCCTCCCTCCTATCCCACCTCCCACTTGTTCTATTCTCTACTTTGATCCTGTCCCTTTTCAAAAGTGGGTGCTTCCAACTTCCCTCCCCCCCAGCCTGCCCTCCCTTCCATCATCCCCCCTCACATCCTCTCCCCCCCCTATTCTCCTGGAGGGTGAGATCCCCTATTTAGTGTGTATTTCCCTCCCTCCTCAAGCCAGATTCAATAGGAATAAGGTTGACCCATTCCCTTTTGCCTTCCTATTCTTCCCCTCCATTGTAACCATTTTCCCTTGCCTCTTCTGTATGAGATAGTTGCCCCACTCTGTCTCTCCCCAGCTCCTCTCATTATATCCCTCTCACCTCTTAATTTCACCTTTTAAGTATCATCCCTTCCTGTTATATTGGTCCCGTGCCCTCTATCTATGTATACCTGTAAACATATATACACACATTCACATATGTATTCATATGCCTGCATACCTTCATATAAAGACATATATATAATATATAATATATATTTCTAATCCCTTCAACTACTGATAAAAGTTTCATAACTTACAATTATTGTTTTTCCATGTAGGAATGTTAATAGTTCAACTTTGGCCAAGTGGCTCAGCAAGCAAGAGCACCGGCCTCAGTGCCGGGACGACCCGGATCAAATCCGGGCCCAGACACCCAGCACCACACCCAGAAACAACAACTGGCCGTGCAACCCCGAGCAAGCCACTCAACCCCAATTGCTTAAAAAAAAAAAAAATAGTTCAACTTTGATAAGTTCCTTATAATTTCTTTTCCCTGTTTACCTTCTCATGCTTCTCTTGCTTCTTGTATCTGAATATCAAATTTTCTATTCAGCTCTTGTTTTTTCAGCAAGAATGCTTGAAAGTCCTGTATTCCACTGAATGACCATATTTTCCCCTGAAACAGGATACTCAGTTTTGCTGGGTAGGTGACTCTTGGTTTTAATCCCAGCTCCCTTGACCTCCGGAATATCACATTCCAGGCCCTTTGATCCCTCAGTGTAGAAGCTGCCAGATCCTGGGTTATCCTCATTGTGTTTCCACAATATTCAAATTGTTTCTTCCTGGCTGCTTGTAATATTCTCTCCTTAATCTGGGAATTCTGGAACCTGGCTATAATATTCCTAGGAGTTTTCTTTTTGGGATCTTTTTCAGGAGGTGATAGGTGGATTCTTTCAACCTCTATTTTGCCCTCTTGTTCTAAAACATCAGGGCAGTTTTCTTTGAGAACTTCCTGGAGGATGCTTTCCAGGCTCTTACTTTGGTCATGGCTCTCAGGCAGTCCAATAATTTTTAAATTATCTCTCCTGGATCTATTTTCCAGGTCAGTGGTTTTTCCCATGAGATATTTCACATTGCCTTCTATTCTTTCATTTGTTTGGATCTGTTTAACAGCATCTTGATTTCTCATAAAGTCATTAGCTTCCATTTGCTCCAATCTAATTCTGAAGCAATGATTCTCCTCAGTGAGCTTTTGAGATGCTTTTTCCATCTGGCAAATTTGACTTTTTAAGGCATTCTTCTCCTCATTGCCTTTCTGAGCCTCCTTTGCCATTTGAGTCAGTCTGTTTTTTAAGGTATTATTTTCTTCAGTCAGGCTGTTGACTCTCATTTCATAATTTTCTTGCATTGTTCTCATTTCTCTTCCCAATTTTTCCTCCACTTCTCTTATCTGCTTCTTAAGGTCCTCTATGGCCTGTAACCAGCTTGTATTTTCCTTTGAAGCTTTTGGTGCAGGAGTTCTGACTTCACTGATTTCCTCCTGTTCCATGCCTTGCTCCTTCTTATCCCCAAAATAGGAGTGTAATGTTGGAATCTTCTGTCTGCTTTGTTTCCTTTGCCTGCTCATTTTGCCACTCAATGATTTGACTTTTGGGCTTTTTGCCACAGTAGGACTCTGCCACCAGACAGGGGAGTTTTCGTCTCAAACGCTGGGGTTTTCTCAGCTGCTGGAGGTATTAGATGGGTGCCCTCTCTGAGGTTTCCACACGCTCTGGCAAGCTGTACACACACCCCAGGACCTCCACCCTAGACTGCAATCCAGCTCCAAGCAGGTTAAAGCAAAAGCGATGACCCCTCAGACTGGTGCTTGGTCCCCCTACACTCTGCAGGCCAGGAGCTGAAGCTGCCACGTGGTGCTGGCAGGCTGTGCTGGCGTCTCAGCGGTTTCTCGCCCCGGGGGTAAAAGCCACGCACTCCCACTTACTGGGTCCCAAAGTCCAGAATGCACTGGCCTCTCACCTTGTCCTTCGCATCTATGTGTTGATAAATCTGGAAACGGCCACAGCTGCTGCTGATCTGGAGTCCCTCTGGCTGGCTGCTGGTCAGGCCCGCCCTGGGGCTAAAGCCTCGGTGTGGGGCTGGGCTCGGCTCCCAGAGCGCTGCGCTGGCCGATTCCTGCCGGCCTGCCGGGCTGTTCTCAGCGGGAGGTTAGCTTCTCTGTGTCATTTTGTGGATTCTGCAGCTCTAAAGTTTGTTTAGTGTTCCCTTTTTACATGGATTGGGGAAGGTGGAAGCCGGAGATGCGGGAGGGTCATGCTTCTACTCCGCCATCTTGGCTCCGCCACCTATTACTTTTGTTTTAAAAAAACTGTTTTTCATTTTTATTTCCAAATTCTCTTGGCTCCCCCCTCTTCCACCCCTAACCACTGGGAAAACAAGAAAAACTAAACCCATCACAAATATGCATGGTCATGCAAAATAAATTCCCACATTAGCCATATTTTTTTTTTAAAGCAAGATAAAGAAAAACAAAAAAAAATGTTTCAATCTGTACCCTGAGTTCTTTGGGAATATGGTAGGTTACTGTACTGATCAGAATTACTAAGTATTTTAAAGCTGATTATTTTTACAATATTGGCATTAGCCTGTGTAAATTTTCCTGGGTCTATTCACTTTACTTTACATCAGTTCATATATGCCTTCCCAGGTTTCTCTGAAACCATCCCCTTCACCATTTTTTTGGCCAGGACAATAGTACTCTATCACATTTATATATCATAACTTGTTTAATCATTTCCCAATTGATTCCCTGAGTTTCCAATTTTGTGACAAAACAAAAAGAGTTGCTATAAATAATTTTGGCATGTATGGGTCCTTTGCCTTTTATCTTTTTGAGATATAGCATAGTAAAGGAATTGCTGGATCAAAGGACATGCAGTTTTTTGGGTATAGTTCCAATAGGGTATTAGTGTATCTATTTCCCTGCATAATTTTCCTTTTCTATCATCTTAGTCAATTTGAGGGGCATAAAATCAAAACAACTTTTAGGTGCCACATCTCACTGGCCAGATTGGCTAAGATGACAAAATAAGAAAATGATAAATGCTGGAGAGGATGTGGACAAATTGGAACACTAATACATTGTTGGTGGAGTTGTGAACTGATTCAACCATTCTGGAGAGCAATCTGCAACTATGCCCAAAGGGCTATAAATAAGTGCATACCCTTTGACCCAGCAATACCACTTCTAGGGTTATATCCCAAAGAGATCAGAGAAGTGGGGGGAGGACCTGTATGTACAAAAATATTTATAGCGGCTCTTTTTGTGGTGCCAAAGAACTGGAAATCAAGGGGATGCCCATCAACTGGGGAATGGCTGAACAAGTTGTGGTATATGAATGTAATGGAATACTACTGTGCTATAAGAAATGAGGAGCAGACAGACTTCATAATAACCTGGAGAGACTTATATAAACTGATGCTGAGGGAAAAGAGCAGAACCAGGAGAAATCTCTACACAATCACAGACACAATGTATGTGTGATGACCAACATCAATAGACTGGGTCCTTCTCAGCAATGTAAGGTTATAAGAAAACTCCAAAAGACTCATGACTGAAAGAGATACCCACATCCAGAGAAAGAGATGTGGAGTCTGAATGCAGAGTGAAACAAATTACTCGCTCTCTTTTTCTTGTTGTGTTTTCTCTTTCCCACGGATCATTCCATCAGTTATAATCCTTCTGTACAACCTGAGTAATGATTAATGTGAAGATATTTATAGATCCTATATTTGAGTGCATGCCGCCATGATGGGGGAGAAGAGGGAGGGGGAGAAAAAATGAAACTCAAGGGACTGTGGAACTGAATATTGTAAAATAAAAGTAAACAATAAAGAAATGCAACAAAAAAAAATTTGAGGGGTATAAAGTAATGTCAAAGTTGTTTTATTTTACATTTCTCAAATCATTAGTGATTTTGAACATTTTTTATTCTTACTACTGATAGCTCGGATTTCTTTGGTTTCTCTGAAATCTCCTGTTCATACTCTCTGACCATTCATCAGTTAGGAAATAGCTCTTATTTTAAAAATTTGGCTCAGTTCACTATAGATTTAGATATGAGATCCTTATCAAAGAAACCTGAACAAAGATTTCCCTCCCACTTTCTTGCTACTATTCTAATTTTGGCTACACTGGTTTTGTTCATATGAAATTAAAAAATTTTTTTTTGCCTTTTGGAGGGAAATTGGGCTTAAGTAACTTGCTCAAGGTTACATGGCTAGTTTTTTTTGTGTGGGTGTTAAGTGTCTGAGGCCAGAACCAAACTCGGGTCCTCCTGACTCTGAGGCTGGCGCTTTACTCACTGCACCACCTAGCCGCCTCCAAAAAACTTTTTAATTTTAAGTAATCAAAATTATCCTTCTTAAATCCCACGAACCTTTCTCTCATTTGGTCATGAACTCTTCCCCTACCCATAGATCTGACATGCAATTCCTTCCATGCTCCATTAACTTGCTTATGATTCATCCTTGATGTCTAAATCATATACCCAATTTTGAGCTTATCTTGGAACAGTGAGATGGTAATCTGTATCTAGTGTCTGCTATATGCCTAAACTTACTCTTTCAGTTTTTTTTTTACCTTATTACTATGATTAGTATTTCTAGTACAATACTGAATAATAATGGTGATGATGGACACTCTTGATTCACTCCTGATCTTACTGGAAAGTCTTTTAGCTTGTCCTCATTAGAGATAATGCTTGCTCTTATCTGCAGATATTGCTTATCATTTTAAGAAAAGATCCTTTTATTCCTACACTTTCTAGTGTTTTTAACATTGAGAGGTGTTGCATTTTGTCAAAAGCTTTTTTTTCTCTATCACTGAAATAATCATATGATTTTTAATTTTTGTTATTAATATGATTAATTTTGCTTACACTTTTCCTAATATTGAATCGGCTCTGCACGACTGATATAAATCCAGCCTGGTTACGGGATTTTTGTGATATATTGTAATTTCTTTGCTAGTATTTTATTTAAAATTTTTGCATCAATATCTATTAGGGAATTTGGTCTATAGTTTTCTGTTTTGACTCTCAATGGTATACGTATCAAGACCTTACTTTTGTCATGAAAGAAACTCCTTTCCATCTTTTTCAAACAATTTGTGTAGTATTAACTGTTCTTTAACTGTTAGTAAAAATCACATGTAAATCTATCTGGTCCTGGGTTTTTTATCTTTGGGAGGCTCATTTATGTCTTGTTCAATTTCTTTTTTGAAGACAGGATTTTTTAAGTATTCTATTTCCTGTTCTATTAATCTGAGCAATTTATATTTTTGTAAATTTTCATCTGTTTCATTTAGATCAATGGTATCACTCAAATAGAATCAGATACTATGTATTTAATCAGAAAACCACAAATGAACATTACCTATGCTGTATTCTATTTTTTAAAAGAATTTTGTTAAACATCTCACAATTATATTTTAATGTGGCTCAGGCTATGTTTGATACTTCTAATGTAGGCTATATGTTTTTAGAGGAATACAGCTGGGCAAAATAAACACCTAATAACTACTTTCATTTCTTCTTCATTTATTGTAAATTCTTCTTTTCCATTTTTGATACTGGAAATTTAGCATTTTGGTTTTTTTAAGGCCAAATCAACCAATGGCTAATGGTTTTTAAAAACCAACTCCTAGTTTTATTAGCTCAATGGTTTACTTCTAGTTTTGTTAATCACTCCTTTAATTATCAGGATTTCTATTTTTGTGTTTAACTGAAGTTTTAAAATTTGTTATTTTTCTAAGGTTTTTTAGTCATATGTTCAATTCATAGACTGGCTCTTTATTTTACTGATAGTAAAAAGAGTTTAAAGGTAAAGTTTTCCCCTATTACTTTGGCTATATCTCACAAATTCTGTTATGTTGTCTCATTGTTGTCATTATCTTTAATAAAATTACTGTTTTTATGATTTGCTCTTTGACTCACTAATTCTTTAGGATTAAATCATTTAATTTCCAATTCATTTTTCATCTGTGTTTTAAAGGCCCTTTGTTGAATTTGCTTAGCACAGCACCTTGCACATATTAGGGACTTAATAAGTATCTACTGACTGAATATAATTTTTATTACATCATGGTTGGAAAAAGAGGCATTTGATATTTCTGCTTTTCTGCATTTGTTTGTGAGGTTTTTATGACATACATAATAAATTTTTTTGAAAATGCCATACACAGCCAAAAAACAGCTTTATGCCCTTCTGTTCCCATTTTATATTCTCCAGACGTCTATTAGATCTGCTTCTGGTTAACAGGCAACAGAACTCTCAAGAGAGCACCCAATCCTGCTCCTAGCATGTGTTCAGGGGTCCCCAGGGATCCTGTCCCATCTCAGTGCCCATTCTGCCCCTGGGTATTGGAATGTTCCCTGTCCCTGCCACTACCACATTAAACTACTGGCCATTTCCCATCCAGTGTCTGTAAATTTCTTCATCTGTATTCCTAAGATACCCCAGGCTGAAAAAATGGCTCACTGTGACTTTTTCTTGGCTTTCCTGTTCAGAATTTGGTTTACTGCCCTTTCAGGTTTTTGTGAAGGAGGTGTATATAAGGTGAGCAAGGCAAAATGCTTCCCTTTCACTTTGCCATCTTAATTGTACCCCTACTTCCTATTACTTTTAGGATCAAATATAAAATCTTCTCTTTGGCTCTTACAACCTGGTTCCTTCCTTCTTTTTCAGTCTTACTACTATATCCCTCTCCAAGTATTCTACAATCCAGAGACACGTTTCTTCTTGTTATTTCTTGAATGGGACATTGTGACAGTAATGGAATATAAAGTTCCCCCTGTACTGGCTTGGTTTTCAAACTGATTGTGTTAAAACCCAGAGCTTGTTAATCCCACCTGTGGGATGGACTTCTTGACTTGAAAAGAGAGACACGAACTGGGAGGAGCTGGTGACGTAGATTTGGAGAGACAAGAGAGAGGCAGAAGAACTTTTGGAAGCAGTACCTCGTGGAGGCAGAGAGAGAGACTGAGAAGGATTGCTGGGGGCCACTTTGAATTGCCTTGGACTTTTGAGACCTGCCCCCTGAGCTGCCAAGGACTGAGGAGACATGGCTGTTTTGCTGGTACTTTGTCTGTTTTGATGTTGCTTTGCCAGATTTGTCCACTGGTGAAAGACAGTCCTTTTGTTGAAGAAGTCCTGGAACCTGGCTGTTGGCTAAGAAGCCCTGAGACTGTCCTGCAGACAGAGAGTGAATACTGTCCACTGGTGAAGGACAGTGCTGTTGTTGCAGGGGTCTGGGAACCTTTCTGTTGGTTCATAGAGACTGTCCTGCAGACAGAGAGTGAATGCTGTCCACTGGTGAAGGGCAGTGCTGTTGTGGCAGGGGTCTGGAGACTGTCCTGCAGACAGAGTGACTACTGTCCACTGGTGAAGGACAGTGCTGTTGTTGCAGGGGTCTGGGAACCTTTTTGTTGGTTCAGAAGCCCTGAAGAAGGATTTTCTTGTTGTATGTTTACAGAAATCCTGGGAGAGGGTTTTGCTAATGTTTTCAGGGGTTCTAGGACTGTTCTGCAGACAGAGGATGAATTAATGAAGAGACTGGCAATGTATCTTGTGGCCTTGCTAAGCCTTGTCTCCCCAGGAACTAAGATTGCTGAGAACTTGCCTCATGTCAAGATGAAGAAAACACCTGCATTTGGGTATTAAGTGCTATGCTTAAACTTGATGTAACTCTGGGGTAGATTCAATTGTGATCCAGGGGTGGGGAACTTTTGACCTTTTTGTGTTCTATGGTTGAACAAATGAATGTACTTTACTTAGATTGGAAACTAATCTCCATTTGAGAAGAGGGGCTTTGTGGTGGACTAAAAGAAGGTACAGCCTAGGGGTGGAGTAGTATTTAGAACAGGGACTTTGTAATTGATTGAATGATTGGAAGGTCCTGGGGTGGGGTAGTACTTGGAGATTATTTAATCACACTTAGTCATGTTTTGACCTTCTCTGTTCTTAATTTGCCACTGAATAAAATGGAGAGCACCTATGGTGGTATTCTGAACCTTGGGAAGTTGCCTTTCCTTGGCATTACATTACAGACACTCCCTCCCTCAATTCTCCGTATTTTCACAGGCTGGACTCTATGCCTAGAACTTTCTTTCTTCTTATTTCTGGGTCCTGAATTAATTGGTTTCCTTCACGTTTCAGTTCAAGTACCACTTTCCCAGTGCTCCTTAATCAATGTGCCTTTCCCTGTGAGATTATTTCCAATTTGTTGACATATACTTGTTTGCATGTTGCCTCCCCAATTAGACTGTGAGTTCCTTTGGAGCAGGGAATGGTGGGAAAAAAAATGTTTTTTTTAAATTCCAAGAGCCTAGCACTGTGCCTAGCAGACACTTACTAAACATTTGACTAGTAAATGTTGACTAACTTGACTGTTTATGGACTCTCTATGAGTTCATACAAATTTTCTCATGTTTCTTTGAATTCTTTTTTTTTTTTGGAGGGGGAAGGCAAGGCAATTGGGGTTAAGTGACTTGCCCAACGTCACACAGCTAGCAAGTGTGTCGACTGTCTGAGCCCAGATTTGAACTCAGATCCTCTTGACTCCAAGACTGGTGCTCTATTCACTGTGCCACCTAGCTGCCCCCTCTATGAATTCTTTATGTTCATCATTTCTTTTCCAAAATTAAAAAAAATATATTATTTTTTAATCATTAAGTATTTATTCAGTTTTTCTTCTCTCTCCCAACTCTCCTTATCCAATTCTGCTGTCAACCTTGAGGTCAAAGAATACCAAAGCTCTGTTTTCTTGACTGGATTCTCTGAAGTTATCGATGGGGTGGCTGGGGGGCCTTATGCTGCCTGTGCACTCCACAAGATCGTCTGAGTCACTGCTGTCCCCTAAATCACTGGAGGATTTGCTCTCTTCAGAATCTTCAGAGCAGCTGATTACCACAACTGGATTATCTAGTTCCTCAGAGCGTGTGCCACGGTTGGCCTCTGTTGTGGAACACGGTTCAGAACCCGGGGCTGGGTTCACCAAGCTGTGGGGAGCACCCATCTTGGCATGTTGGTTCACTCCAGAGGTGATGGCCTGGGTTTGCTTAAAGACCTTATACACGTCTTGTGTCTTCTGCTTTCCCCATATTCCTTCTTGATCACCTTCCATGAGGTTATTTTGTTGGCATGGACTGATTTCCTCTTTCTTCACTGGGCACTAGGGTGTTGCCCCTGTGTTTCAGTCTTATTCCCTGTGACGTCTCCCTGTTTCTGCAACTTCTCATCTTGCAAAGTGCTGTCTGTGCTGATGGTGGTGGGCTCCACGCATTCCTCCTTATTGTCCTCTTTCTCAAGGTTAACGGCTTCAGAAACGTTCTCCATCGTGACTCATGTAAACAGAGCCTGGAGTTTGGCCTTGCAGTCTTCAAACTCTTCCATCTTGACTGTATCCTGGAGGTTCAGAGACTTCTCCTTGTTGAGGTGCTCCAGAGCTTCCCGGATAAAAGTGCATCTCTAGGACCTCCTGATCCGAGGCATAATGCTGCAGTTTTTCCACCAAAAGCTGGATGCACTGAAGCATGCTGTTCAGGTGACAAAGCTTGCCCACCATCTGCTCATGACTCTGGTAGTACTGACACTCCACAGTGTCCAGGAGCTCTTCCTCCTTGGCTTGGATTTGCTCCACTATGATCTGGACCTGAGAATGGATAAGCTTCTCGATCTTCTTCATCTGCTCCAGGTGGCTGATGGCTGCCTGGATCTTCTTATGGGCTTCACTGAAAATGTGCTGTTGGGTCTTCAGGTCTCTGGTGATCTTGACCAACTCCTCTTGCCGCTCTTGGATCTCAGAGATGATGGCCAACTTTGGTCCTTGTGGCTGCGGTCCAAGAAGACACAGGCGCAGCAGATGGGTCTGGCACACCCTTGGCAGCAGATGCTGGTAAGGGATGGAGTTCAATGGGTAGGGTTGGGGCAGAAGAGGTTGTTAGTTTTCTAGGTGCTAGGAAATCTTTGGCAGATTCTTTTCTCAGTTACTCCACCGCCCTTGCCTCGTGTCTCACAAACCACTGGTGTGCTTCAAAACACTTGGTACCGATGAGCTGCTCACATTCAAAACACCAGAAATCAGCAGGCTCCCTGCATGGGTTATAAGAGGCTTTGGACCCACCCTGGACGATGTTCTGGTAAAGAGAAATCCGCGGCTGCACGCTCTCAAAGATGAGGTTGTTCATGGAGTGTAGCTTGGTCTCTTGGGCATGAGAGTCCTGGTGGACAGGACACTGCCTGGTCAGCTCGTGGCTCTCCAAGCACTTGGAGCAGATGGTATGCAAGCAGGATAGGACCTTGGGACATTTGGATTCTAATTTACAGCTGTGACAAAGTAGGAAACAAAACTTCTTGCTTATGGCCTGGCCCCAGGTGCGTGTCCCTGTACTTGCCTCCTTGGAGGTGGCGTGGGATTTCGTGCTACCACTGGTGCTGGCTTTGGACTGGCTGGGAGTCACTGGGTTTGCAGCGAAGGATCATGTGGGAGCCGTGGCCACTGATGCCAGGATGGGAGGAGGAGGGGACAAAGACGGAGGTGGGCCTGCCATCTGCTTGGGCTTGGGGGAGGTGGCCGGCTCCTGTTCATCATTTCTTATTGCATAAAACTGGTATTTGTTCTCCCCCAGTCAGAAGTAATCTCTCTCTCTTGAAAACTCAAAGCATTTTATATTTATTATGAATTTTCACATTCTTTTTTAGCATACTTAGTATACTTCTCATTTTCCTATATTAACTGTTGAGGGGTATGGACTATTTGTTAATTTCTTTATGCCTCTTAGTACCCAGCATGGGTCATCTAAAAGTTGGTCAATAAAAGCTTGTGAATAAATCCACCGGTGAAAAGTGCAAATATTTTATTATTTTTTTTTTTATCATTAAAAAGCAGTCTATCTTCATTTTTCAATGCTTACTTTTCAGTTCTCTGTTTGAGCCAAACTAGATTACCACCGACACCCAATCACATCATGTTCTCTTTAATTTCTATGCATTCATGTAGGCCATTACCCATGCTCAGAAAAGATAGTCTATCTAGCTCCTGACCCCTGGTCTTCTAATTTAAATCCTTCTCCTTTCAAGGCTTGGCTCTGGTCCATGGTGCCTTCCCTGGTCCTGTCAGTTAAAGATGATCCATATCACATCACCTAATCCCTTATGCCCCTCTGTTTGATCTCTTCTTTACATTTATTTTTCAAGTCATATATACTTGTACTTTTATGCAATTCAAGTGTTGCAATGGCCAAAACATTTCAGTCCTCTGATAAGCTCTCTTTAATCAGTTAAGCTAGTTCCTCAGATAGCAGATATATAGTCACTGGGCCTAATCTCAAAATCTTTCGAACTTTCTTGAACCTGTGAAAGCATGTCCTCTACTACCATAGTCTTTGAGAAACTAAGGTCACCTTCCTATCAGAATAAAGCATTGGAGTGAGATTCTGTCAGCAGAAGGAGTACCGTGTTTCCCTGATAATAAGACCTATCCCGAAAATAAGCCCTCCCCTTACTGTGTAAAATTCCTCTAAAATAAGTCCTCTCCCGAAAATAAGCCCTATTGAGATTGCTACTGTAGTGAAGGTGATCCCCTGCGCTACATGCTACATTACGGTACCCTCTGTATGCACTGTTCCCCCCCCCGGGTGAAACGCACGCCGCGCTCCAAGCTGCATCCAATCAGAGCTGCAGCAGTGAGCGCGTCATCCTGTTCTTTATTAAATTCATTATTGAATAAAGGTACATTTTTTGTTCACATTTACCTGTTTATTAAAATTGCTGTCAATGTTCATTAAAATAAGCCCTCCCCTGAAAATAAGCCCTCTGGTGTTTTTCTGTCCAAAAAAATTAATAAGACGGTGTCTTATTATGGGGGAAACACGGTAGCTATAACAAAAAACGCCCAGATCAAGAGAATTATAATTATTTGCAAACATGTATTATTTTCCTCTTCTACCATCCTCCCATAAAATGCTTATCTCCTTGAAAGTACTTTATCTGTAACTCATGAGACCTTTCTCATTATTAGGGTAGTTGGAGGGAATATGTATACACACACACACATGGAGGGAGGGCATAAGGTGGATTGAATATAAAGGGATGATATCTAAAAAATAAAATTAAGAGAGCAGAGAGGAATGTACTGGGAGGAGAAAGGGAGAGGTAGAATGGGGGTAAATTATCTCACATAAAAGAGGCAAGAAAAAGCTTTTACAAGGGAGGGGAAGGGAGGGTTGGTGAGAGGGAATGAGTGAACCTTACTCTCATCAGATTTGGTTTAAGGAGGGAAAAACACACACTCAACTGGGTATGGAAATCTCTTACTCTACAAAAGAGTAGAGGAGAAGAGGATAAGAAGGGGGGAATGATAGAAGGGAGGGCAAATGGGAGGAGGGGGTAATCAGAAGCAATCACTTTTGAGAAGGGACAGGGTCAAAGGTTAGGAATAAATGAGGGGTGGGACAGGATGGAGGGAAATATAGTTAGCCTTTCACAACATGCCTGCAATGGAAGTGTGTGACTACACATGTATAACCTATATAGAATTGCTTGCCTTCTCAATGAGGGTGGGTGGGGAGGAAGGAAGGGAGAGAATGTGGAACGCAAAAGTTTTAAAAACAAATGTTAAAATTTGTTTTTGCACGCAACTAGGAAATAAGATATAGAGGCAATTGTATACAGAAATCTATCTTGCCCTACAGAAAAATACAAAGGAAGGGGATAAGACAAAGGGGTGGGGGAGAGTTGACAGAAGGGAGGGCAGATTGGGAGAAGGGGCAATCAGAATACATGCCATCTTGGGGATGGGGGGGAGGGGAGAGATGGGGAGAAAATTTGGAACTCAAAATCTTGTGGAAGTGAATGTTGTAAACTAAAAATAAAACTATTTTTTTTTAAAAGGAGATATCTTATTTCATCTCTGGATCCCCAGTACCTAGTACAATAACTTGCACAAGGCAGCTGCTTAATATATGTTGAATAGATTCAATAAGAATTTAATAAGTACTTACTATGTGCCAGGCACTATACTAGGCAGCAGGGACACAAATACAAAGACTAAGATAATCCCTACTCTCAAGGAGCTTTCCTTCTATTTGGAGAGAAAAATATGTATATGTAAATATAGAGAATATGTACAAATATAGCTGGGTAGGGAGGGAACTAGTAGTTGGAAGGGGGACAGTCAGGAACAGGTTCATATAGAAGGTAATGCTTGAGCTGTGGGGCCCACCTGGAAGTACATTCCAAGCCTAGGGGACAAACTGTGACAAAGTATGGAGATGAAATGGAGTGCTGAGTATTAAAAGTGGAAAGAGGTCTTGGTCAGATTACAGAGCACAGGAGAGGAAGTTATACATGATGAGGCCAGTAAAGATAGACTGGGGCCAGGCTGTGAAGTACTTTAAAAGCTGAACAGAGAAAGCATTTGTACTTGATTCTAGAGACAACATAGCACCACTGGAGTTTGGGTGGTGACATATCAGAGCTGTACTTAAGGGAAATCATTTTGGGAACAGTGTTTAGGATGGGTTAGACTAAAGAAAAAACTGAGGAAAGGAGACGAATTACAAAGCTGCTGTAATAATATGGGTGAGAGGTTACGAGGGCCTAAACTAATGGGAAGGAGTCAAATGTGAGAAATTTTGCAGAGGTTGAAATGGGCAAGGTTTAGCAACTGACAGGATGTGTAGAGAGAGGAGAGTGAAGAGCTAAGGATAACAGGGAGACTGGAAGAATAACAGGGAAGTTCAGAGGAAGAAAAGTGCTTTTGGGGGAAAAGATGATGAATTCTGCTTTGGATATGATGAATCTGAGGTGTCTCCAGGGAATAAAGTGTGTCCAGAAGGCAGTTAATGATGTGAAACTGAACTCAGGAAAGACAACAGGGCTACCTGGTTATACACACCCATGTACATATAAATGTGTACAAAAACGTGTGTGTGATTCATCTACATAGAGAAGATAATTAAATGATAGGAGCTGATAAACTCACCAAGAGAGAGTGAAGAAGAGGAGACCAAAGCTAACAATGTTAAATGCAGCAGAAAGATGGAGAAGGATGAAGACTGAGAAAAGGCCCCTGTATTTGGCAATTATGAGGCCAGTGGCAACTGTGGAAAGAGAAGTTTCAGCTGTGTGATGAGGCTGAAAGCCAAATTGCAGAAGATTGAGGAGTGAGAGGAGAGGAAGTAGAAGCAATGAGTACAGATAGCTTTTTTTTCCTCCTGAGACAGTGGAGAGATACAGATAAGGGATTGAGGTGATGGCAAATTATAGTGAATACTTTTTAAGGCTAAGGGAGTGGGTATGTTTATAGCAGTAGGGAAAAAAGCAGTCAACAAGGAAAGGTTGAAAATTAGAGAACTGAATTAAATTAAATCAAATCATTCCAGGTCCTGCACATAAAAAATTAGAGCCTTAGTCTTCCTCTTCAGGGGATTACCATTTTTCATAATTTTTTCCTGCCTGATCATGTCCTTGTTTCCCTATTACTAAGTGATGTTCACTCCATCCCTGCTTAACTTCTCAAGACACTTACCTTGAACATGGGCCTGACATGGTCCAGGTGTGTGGCACTTGTGAAAGGTGCTTTGGCATGACTCACAGCTTCCATCAGAGCTTTAGCAGTTTTAGCCATTTGTTCCATTTCCAAATTGTACAGTAATCTCCTCTGCTTTTCGCTGGCTACATCTGTGAAGATACACAGCAATATGAGATTAATGTGTTCCCCCAAATGATAGATGATCAAAGAATATGAACAGGGAGTTTTTGAGGAAGAAATCAAAGTTATCAACAGCTATATGGAAAAAAAAAATGCTCCAAATTATTAGCAATTAGAGTAAAGCAACTCTGAAGTTGTATCTCCCATTCATAAGACTAGCAAAGATGACATAAATGGAAAATGACACACTGAAGGGACTATGAGAAAACAGGTACATTAATGCACTGTTAGTGGAGCCAGTCATGGATCTGGGAACTATATAAAGTAATTTGGAAATATACCTAGGTAGTCACCAAACTGTATATCCCTTAACCAAGCAAAATCACTACTAGGCATATACCCCAAAGAGATCAAAGAGAAACAGGACCCACGCATAAAAAAAAATTTGTAGAAGCTCTTTTTGAAGTGGTAAAGAAGGGGTTGTTCATCAATTGAGGAATGGCAAAACAAATTACACTATATTAATATAATGTAACATTACTGCAGTCTAAGAAATGATGAAAGAGACAATTTCAGAGAATCCTGGGGAACATGAACTGATATTCAGTGAATGAATGCAACCAGGAGAGTAACTGAAGATCAACAGCTTTGAGAGATTTAAAAATGATGGACAATGCAATGATCAAGGACAGTTCCAGAGGATACATGATGAACCATGTTCACTATATCTTGATCGTGGGGTAATGGACACAAAATGTAGATATTAAGCATTCATTTTTAGTCAAGATCAATGAGGAAATTTGTTTTGACTTGGGATGTTTATTTTAAAAGGTCTTCTTTTTCTTTTTTGGTAAGGCAATTGGGGTTAAGTGACTTGCCTAGGGTCACACAAATAATAAGTGTCAAGTTTCTGATCAGAGGTTAGATTTGAATTCTGGTCCTCCTGAGTTCAGGGCTGGTGTTCTATCCATTGCACCAACTAGCTGCTCCCTCCCCCTTTTTTTTCCAATTTGAAAAGAGGAAGTGAGAGGAAGAGGAAGTAAATACTTGTTAATTGAGGGGGGAAAAAAGATGAGATCAATGTGTTGTGTGTAATGGCCCAGTGACTAGACTCTGGATCTTCTAACAGGTAGAGTCATCTGAAATTTAAGGGAAAGTTTTAATTAAGAAATTAGGATTCTCTTTTTCTGTTTGGACTCCATTCAATAGTATAACCTAGCCCATAAACTTAGAACTGCTTTAAATTACTTCTGGTTGCTAATATCAAATCTATCTCCAAAACACTATTATGAAAGAATGAGCATAATAACAATAATTATTTTAACTTCAGATTTTCTACAAAAACATATGGATATGCAAAATCAAAATCTATAAGCAGGCACTTATTTTTGTATTCTAGGAAAAATTAAAGTTGCATGTGACAAACATTTGCTCTTAGGCTTACTCTGCTTATTAGATTTAGTGGCAATTGTGTGCTCTTTTGTCTCTTTCATTGCGATTTTCTTTCCTTCTATCTCTTCATAAATGGTGGAGAGATATTCCTCGGGCAGATCTTTACTGTCATTGATACCTCGATTCATTTTAATATATTGTTCTTTTGTCATTTTATTCTTTACCTGAAAATAAAAGTTTTTAAAATTACTTTAAAATCTGACAGTGTGAGAAAAATTATACTCTACAAGATGAAAAGGATTAGCAACTACATTACCTGAGGACTGTGTAAATCTGTTGTGAGCATAATAATTGAATATGCCAAGACATAAGCAGTGTCAGCACTAGCAAACATAGTTTGCCTGGAAGAAAAGATTAGAGACTTTAAGAACATCATTCATTGCTCTGTGGTTAGGCAACTATAAACTTCTAATTGGGAGATACTTGAGAAAAATAAGGGAGACTGCTCCATCTAACACCAAATTAGTCAGAAAATTTAATATCTATCCATCATTATTTAATATTTATTAAGGGAGATGCACGGTATGTAAGGTGTTGATTAAGGGTAAGTATCAAATTCTGGAATTCTATTTCTGCATAAAGCAGTTTACAATTAAATTGCTTAGACAGTTACACAATCCACTGCACTGTTCAACAATAATAAAGCAAAGGATAAAATTGAATTTATTTGAATACAAAATAAGCACACAATTCAACTTTCTTAGTTTCAGCAAGTTTTTTGAAAATAGTGAGGTACTAAGTATTATCAGGTTGAAGGAAAACAATAGAGTGTACATGATTTGAAAGAGTTAGGAAAAGGAAATCTTTGGTGATTAAAGTACCAAATTAATTACTAAAAGGATCTAGTGTATAATTTAAAGTTTGACTGGGTCACAAATTTGCTGATTAAATTAGAGACAGAGTCTTAATACCCACATGGGATATGTACTAAGAATGCAGACACATGAAATCTTTGAATCAAATCAAGATTTACACTAGGTTCAAATGACTTGACTGCTGACGACTCTGCTGACTAGCCATTTCATGATAAGGGTTTTTCCAAATATTCAGCAGGTGATGGTAGCTTAAAATTAAAACTGTGTATTTGGTATCATGATGGAAAGCAGCTATCAAAATGTTTCCATTGTGTTTTCCACAGGGTTTTCACACACTTACACATTCTTAAGAATTTAATACATGTCACATGCTTATTACTCCAGAAAATCTGTGGTGAGAAAGTCTAGTCCACCTTGCCCCATGTATGAATCCTGACTAGATCATCATGAGAAATGATAATCTGGTATCTGCTTAAACAGCTCCGTTGATGAGGAGATCACTACCTTGTAAAGAAGCCCTTTCCATTTCCAGAAGGTACTGTCATAAAGTTCTTATGTTGAGCCAAGACTTGTTTTACATCACTTGCCAATCAGTACATAAAAAGAAAGAAAAATAAAAGTCCAAAGAACTTCCCAGATATTAATCAGGGAACTAAAAATTTCCCTAATCTATATATAATAAAAATGTCCACTTCTCCTACCCATGGCTCTCAAAAATTGTCATTCAGCACAGATCTAGAAATACTAGGTCTACCCCCCTGCCCAACAGGAAAATCATAAAGAGATAAAGCCAAAGAGAAAAGTGCTTTAGAAAATAGGTAAGCCTTGTTACCCTTGGTTGCATTCAAGATATCTTGCTGCAAACTTCTCCATTAACCTATCAATCTTCTGAGCTTCACCAGGTAAGCGGAAACCTTCAAGAAATATTCGTAAAGCTGAAACAAAATCTTTCCCACAGAAATCAAGCTGGTCCACGTAGGCATACATCACCTCCTTGTTGAGTCTGGTGCTCTCTCCCAGGAAGTCTCCTACTTGGGTCTGAAACAAACATTCCACCAATGCACTTAGCAGTGAAATTTCCTTAACCCAGAGTAGAGGCTAAGTGAAAGGGGTATAGCACAGTGGTCAAGCTAGTGCTGATCCCTCCACAACAACTACTCATACCCAATATTTGGAGATCTGCTGTGTTATGTGAGGGATTAAGGACAGAATGGGTGTATCTAGCAGGTAAAGAGGAAGAGAAACAACAAAAAGGAATACTAATCCTAGAAGGTCGAGAATGAGGAACAGCTACAAGTTGCCCAAACCTTTGGAGCACAGACTAATTCTAGTCTCTCACAACATGCTCTAATTTAATAACTTCTTTTTGACTCCCTCCCCAGAATGGTGCCCTCAACAACTGCTCCCATCAGAAAGCTTGTGTTACAAAGGGCATTTAGTTATATTGCTATGTTTTAATTGGGTATGTGGACAACAGTCAGGTCACCCTCTGCGGGGCCATTAACACTCTCTGAGATCTCAGGAATATCTTTTTGGAGTCTACAAAAAGGAAACATGCGATCTTACAGAATCCAGGCGCTCTTCTTGGTGCAGAAACTGTGCAATATCTTCCACTGGAGTTCCAAGCATGCCCTGCTCCTGCAGGTACTGGATGCCCCGTTTTGGTTTTTTGTTGAACCTAAACATGGAATAAAGTAGCATCAGATGAATTCTGTCTAGGTTTTTTTGAAATCCACCTGCTTGTCATTTGTTATAGCACAAGAGTATTCCATTACATTCTTATACAACCACTTGTTAACAGTCATTCCCCTCTTTTTTTTTCTTTTGGAGGGCAATTGGGGTTAAGTAACTTGCCCAAGGTTACACGGCTAGTGTTTTTGTGTGGGTGTTAAGTGTCTGAGGCCGGAATGTAAATCGGGCCCTCCTGACCCCGGGGGCCAGCGCTTTACTCACTGCCCCACCTAGCTGCCCCCAGTCATTCCCCTCTTGATGAGCATCCCTTCAATTTCCAATTCTTTGCCACCACAAAAAGAACTGCTATATTTTTGTACATGTAGGGTCTTTTCTTGTTTTTATGATTTCATTTGGACATAGATTAGAAGTGGCACTGCTGGATCAAAGGATATACACAGTTCGATTGCCCTTTGGGTAATGCTCTCCAGAATGGCTGTATTAGTTCACAACTCTACCAACAATGCATCAGTGGTCCAATCTTCCTACATCCTCTCCAACATTTACCATTTTCTTTTCCTGATACATTAGCTGCATCAGATGAATTCTTGAACACATTTCTGAAATGTCTGAGGGACTGAAAAGGTGATGCCCACTTAGTAGCAAATTATGAAGAAAAACATGAATGAAAACTCAAACAAGAAATTCCTGAAAGCTCTGAGAGATGCCGCAAATTGAGTATTTCAGGTTATGGATAAAAGTCACAGACTCCACTGTGCTTTTTTCTGGACTTATGTTCTTGCCTCTCTTCCCTATCCCCCTTTTAATCCTGCTATGAGCAATTTTAATTCTATGAACCTGACTTTTCAGGTTCACTGTGACTTGCTATGGCCGCCTTTTATTTTGGTATTTATCAATCTTTCTGGAGGTATTACACCAAACCCTTCCTTGTCTGATTTTGAAAATAGTCTCCTCATCTGACAAAAGCCAAAGTACTCAAGGGTGCAGTCTTTGTCAGAGAACGAATCATATTACTTCATTCTAGCAATAATCCTGTCTAAACCACAAAAGAGAGATCATGTCTTGTTCGGAGGACCAACACTTTCCAAAACAACCAAAAACTGTTGTGAATGGGGAATTTTGATGCCCTATCTCAACAGATTAGGAGTAAAGCACAGGTACCTCAAAGCATTATAACATACATGCAACACAGAAGAAAAGAATGTGGGGAAGGGGCAAGGGGTACAATATTGTCTCAGTAATAGTTTGTGAATTGACTGCTACATGGTATCCAAGAGCTACAATAATTGTGATTTTCTTGGTTTCTTGGGTAATCAGGATAAATTGAAAAGAGGCTATTGAATGAAGGTTTTGCCCAATTGAGTCTAATGGGAGTGAAAAGAATTTAGTCTAAACAAACTAATTTGAGTGTCTTGGTAGCCTTTTTAAAAACACATACACATAGAATGGTCAGATACAATTCTTGATCCAACCTGTCCAGAATAACTTTCTTCCCATTTCCATCTGTCAAGATTTTGCTCATTCTTCAGGATGCAGCTCAAATATCATTTCCTGAATGAATCCTTCCCTGGATCCCCACTAGAAGAGAATCTCATCCTCCTCCTAAAATCACAGGATTTTGTTTCTCTTTTAGTACTCTGTCTCCTATCACACTACTTTATGTACAGTTTAGGTATTCCTGTTAGAATATAAGCTCTCTTCAGGCAGGGATTATGTCTATATTTATGTTTGTATCTTCTTCACCACAAAAACATGCTTAGAACAGTGCTGTGCACATAACTGGAACACATAAAAAAATGCTGAAAGGATGAACCGTGTAAATTCAGTTTAGAAAAACAAAAATAAGAAAAACATGTTTCAAAATTAGTTTCAAAACACAGCATGAAAAACTATTTAATTTGGGGGAGAAAAAAAGGATTTTGCCTTAACTCTTTGTATTTGCTTAACTCTTTGTATTATTTACTTCTTCTTTAAGTGTACAGTAACACCCAATGATCAATGTTACACTTTTAGGCAATAGCAACCTGAGGAGCCTAAAAGAAGCATATCAGGGGGACACACTCACAGCTCTATTCCATGTTCAATGATTTCCTTTTGTTGCTTGATAACCTCAAACTGCTCAGGGTCATCTGGGACAGAGGTCTGGGTACCAACGCTTCCAATCCCTGAGGATACAGTGGAATCCATGGAGCTTACACTGCTCCTCCTCCTGATGTCAAGACCTTTGGGCTCACCCAGGTCCTGATCTGTTGATCTCTCTTGGCCTGCAATTGAACAAAAGAGCACATTTAATAATCAAGAGTTAAACAAAACTGAGCTAAAAGAGAGTAAAACAGAAATGAAGACAAGACTGTAGATTCCAATGTTCTTTTTGCTCATCTCCTCCATTTTTTGCCACATACATATGACCAGGTTTCACTTATCTTTGAAGCAAAATCTTTTTTTAAAATTGCAGAGAGGAGCTAGAAACTATGGTTTCTAGTATAATTAGTATACTATATATATATAGTATACTATATAATCTAGTATAATATATAAAATATAATCTATATATATCACAAAAAATAAGTACATGGTTCATCTTAAACATTTTTGACGGTTAGTAGAAAGAAGCAAAAACAAGACTCTCACCAAGGCTTGTTTGATGGTTGGGGTTCACATATAGGTCTTTACTCCACTCCACCATGCATTTGAGTATAGATACTAAACATTCAAGACCTTTCTTCCTCAGACTTAATTCCTAAGTGAGAAAAGAGATACAGGATTCATATCCAGTACAAAAATGAGTCACAAAACTTCACAGAGATATAAGGGAACACAGAGGTCATCTAGTCCAAATGCCTCAATTTACAGAGCAAGAAATGGAGCTCTAGGAAAGATAAATGAGGCCAAGGCAGACACTGTTTGGAAAACCTGAGGTAACACTGGATATGAATACTTCTATATTCCAAAAAAGACAAAAACAAGGGAAATTTTAACTAATGATATAAGTATCATAGATTTTTTTTAAAGGAAGAAACTGTCAAAACTCTTATAAAAACCATATAAGCGTCTTAGCATCAGAAGCCTAGAAAGAATATTTACCTGGAGTCAAGAACTGTAGAAGTTGAATTAATCATCTTGAGAGTTAAAAAGTTTGTCACATATTCCACATATTGACCTAGGTTATATACTCTTGTGTTTTAAATACCCACAAATATAGTTAAATAGAACCTACATCATTCTACATTTTTTTCAAAAGAACCAGGGACATTTCCAACAGAAATGAATATTGACTATAGAGAATTTTAAGGACTAGATGATAAAATGTGCCTTTGACACCCACAGAAAATTATTATGACTATAAAAATCATAACTGATAGAATCTGAGAACCTTGTTTAGTAGGTGAAAGTGAGGGACAGCAGACTGATAGCCAAAGTGCTATACTATTATCCACAAAATGTTAAAATACCCACCTCCTCTCTCCCATCCCCAACCACCAGGCACCCGGTAGATTATCAGAGAGAGATTATGTAAAGACATGGACAGATTGTGATCTGTGAGTGGGGAAACTGACTACATCAATAAGATAATGAAAACCTGGAAAATTGAATAAGTATTCTCAAGTAGTCATATTCAACGATGGTGTGCATTTCTACCACATTCTACATTCACAAATAAAACATTAAGGTGGTTTGAGGGTGCTACCTTCACTAGCATCTGTCAAGGTAAATTGTATATGATTAAGTTCTGAATGCATGTTTACTGAGTAAATGATTATACATGGCATCCTGACTCTTAAGTTCAAATGGAAAATACTGGGAAGGCCCAGATCAAGTACAGAAAAGAAACAAAATGAATGCACTTTTATTGGAAGTATAAAATTTTGGTTACTTTGAGAAATCCATGATCATTTTAGCATCTGATCATAAATTTACAGCACAAATACTCTGGACTCAAAAGTTAAATGAAAAATCAAAAGTTCGCTAGAGAATGCACAAGAAGGGCAGTTACTAGTGAAAAATAGTAGCAGGGAATTTTTTTTTTAATGAAATGTGAATCTTCGGTGTTTTTTTTTAAAGCCTAATAGAGGCTGAGTTTTTAAAAAATAGGATAATCAACGTTCTCATGCCAGTGCTTCCATCTTGTGAGCAAACTCACTTTCTTACTTTTTTAACTCTTTCAACCATTTGTAAAACGGTAGGATGGCAGCAGAGTCACCAGAGTGCCATCAAAAAAAATCAGTCCAAGGGCACTCTTGCAAATTTGTTATAATATGCTGGGTCCCAAACTTACAAAAGATTATGCCACATATTCAATTTGCATTCCCTGGAAGCAATTAAATACTTAGAAAAACATTAATAAATAATGACATTAAATTATTAAAATAACACTGGCTACTTTCCTTAAAAATAAATTTTTGCTAATATCTTTTGTTTTTACTTGGCCAAAATTTTCATTTGTAGCCTTCTTGACACTTTCAGGTGTCAGAAAGACTCCTTAAAGAGGAGAGACTGACTTCTAATATAACCTCTCTGTATGTGGTGTGTATTTTAATAATTGTGTAAATCTGTATTCTGTCTATACGGGGAACTGGAGTTTCTATATGCTAGACCAGGTGACTCAAAGTAGAGATTAGATTTAGCTCCTTTCCTCTCCATGTTTTACCTGCAGAGGTGTCATTCCCAATTCATGTCCACTTCTTCCCTGAGCGATTTTCGACAAATCATTTACAAGGCGCTCAAAAATATTAGCAGCATTCAAGTCACAGTCATAGTTGACATAAATATCCACCACACACTGGGCATCTTAAAGGATAACATATAAAGATTAGGGTTTTTTCTTATAAAGGACAAGGTAAAAACCCACAATTTAAACAACTTATTTTAATTTCTTGGAGTAAAATCTGAATCTGAATTTGTTCTTTGTGAACACTTATTTAAATGACAAAAAACCCCAACAAAAACAAAAACAAAGAGACAATGGTTCACAACAAAATTAGCTGAGCCATTTTCCAGTCATGTGTGACTTTTCATTACCCCATTTAGGGATTTCTTGGCAAAGATACTGGAATGGCTTGGCATTTCCTTCCAACTCATTTTACAGATGAGGAGCTGAGGCAAACAGGATTAAATGACTGGCCCAGGGTCACATACTTATCAAGTTTCTAAAGCCAGATTAGAACTCAGGAAGATGAGTCTTTCTTACACTAGGCCTGGCATTCTATCCACTCTGCCACCTAGCTACCCAAAAGCAGTGGAGAAAGCACTAAACTATTGGTCAAGAGAAAGAAATTCTAGTTTCAATCAATCACAAGCATTTTTTTTTCAAATTTATTTTTTATTTTTAGCATTCTTTTTTTTTAAATTTTGAGTTTCAAATTCTCTTCCTCTCCTCCCTACCCCAAGAAGGCAGGCAATATGATATCATTATACATGTGAAATCATATAAAACATATTTCCATATATGTCATTTCAAAAAAATAAGCAAGAAAAATAAAAGAAAACGAGCAAATTATACTTCAATGTACACTCAGATTTAATCACTTCTTTCTCTGGAGGTGGATAGCATCTTTTCATCACGACTCTTGGAATTGTCTTAGGTCACTATATTGATCAGTCTTTCAGTTGATCCCTCCTTTCAACATTGCTCTTATTGTGCACAATGATCTCCCAGTTCTTCCCACTTTACATCAGTTCATCTAAGTCCTGCTATATTTCTCTGAAACCACTACCCTTATCATTTCCTATAGCACAATACTACTCCGTCACAATCATATGCTACAAGTTTCTTAGCCATTCCCCAACTGATGAGCATTCTGTTGATTTTTCTGATTGTCATCACAAAAATAGCTGCTATAAACAGTAAAAAAAAATTTTTTTAGCTTTTTTTTTGGAGGGGGGAGGGCAGGGCAATTGGGGTTAAGTGACTTGCCCAAGGTCACAGGGCTAGTAAATGTTATGTGTCTGACGCCAAATTTGAATCACGTCCTGACTCCAGGGCTGGTGCTCTATTCACTGTGCAACCTACCCACCTCCACAATGCTAATTTTTAAGGAATGATTTTCTTTAGTGAGATTTTTGTACCTCTTTTTCCATCTGGCCAATTCTGCTTTTCTTTCCCCATTATAGTTGAATTTGTTTTAAACTTGAATGGGAAACAAGAAAAAAACCCCACCACATTGCCCTGTATACAGCAGAACATAAGAAGATTCAATATAAATCAATAAACTTCTATTTCAAGAAAACCTATGTAAT
Source organism: Petaurus breviceps papuanus (assembly GCF_028583685.1). NCBI lineage: Eukaryota > Metazoa > Chordata > Mammalia > Diprotodontia > Petauridae > Petaurus > Petaurus breviceps. Next base: position 2,753,263 of record NW_027187360.1, on the reverse strand, counting down.
AAATACAACACATTTTCAAAGCTGCCCATCTTTTCTTTGCTTCTTTGTATGTTTTCTTTTATCCTCTGCTGTGCCCTTTTTACTTTGTCTCCCTGCTGCTACAATTAAACACAGATATATTTGTGTATACACATACACACACATACACAGAGTCAAACACACATATGTAGGACCACATTATGCTTATTTCAACTTGTTGTCTGTTTCTCTGTAGGTGGGTGGTATTTTCTTCATATGTTCAAGTTGGTCCATAGTTTCCTACACTACAACCATATTCTAACCCAATCACATTCTATGTGGGGGGCTGTCTATGAGAGCTCCCCCCCCCAATTTTTCTGTATTTCCTCTATTCTTGACTATAGAGGGTTTTTTTTATACAGGAAATAACCTATCAAAATTATCCATTTTATCCTCCAACACTGCTCTCATCGTATAATATGGCTTAAGGTCTAATACTACTGAATCTAGTTTCTTCACATCTTTTCCCCCTGGTTTACCTTAAGTTCCTGACCCTCTGCTCTTCCAAATGAACCCTGTTATTTTCTTCTGACTTAATCAGATAATTTTAAAATAATGTAATTGGATGGTGTTACATAAATTAATTAGGTAAAATTATAATTTTTAAAATTACCCATGTACAATAAATATTACTTCAATTATTTAGATCTGTTTGTATAAAAGGTGTTTTGTGTTTATATTTATATACTGTTTTTCACTGCATAAACACTGCATCCTATTTTTACAATCCACAAATTGGTTTATAATCTTTCATTGCATAACTGTAGAATGGTATAATTCTGTTTCGTTAATTGATTAAAAGGTAAACACAGCAGCAATGTATTCACCAGTGGCATATGGTATTTACCTCTCACATTGCGAGCCGCAAGCCTAGAATTCTCAGCACATGCGCATTGTCAATATATTTCCAAAAGCATGGTTTGTTTAGAGAACTGCAGTACTAATGGTATTATTACTCAACCCAATGAAGAGCCTAAGGGGAGCAGGTAAGCAGGCAAAGCTGCCAGGAATAAGTCATGTGATATGGTAAGACTTGCATCTTCCTGGGCTAGCTGAACTGTACAGTTTCTCTGCCAGTGACACACTTTAGTAATAGACAATTCTTAAGTAATAACAAAAAATGTTAAAAGCTTCATATAATGGCTGCACCCCACTGTTTTGCAAAAAAAAAAAAAATTGGCACGAAATATGGTAGTTCCTATCTTTGTTTTGGCAGGTATGCTCACATACATACATACACACACACACAGAGTCATTACTTTACGTAGCCTAAAACCATTGATTAATATGGCTTACACAAGAGTTTCCCTATATGATAAATTTTACTCATGACCTTTATTTTATGTTTGTGTGTCCACTTATCCCTTTTAAGGAGTTTGTTTCTTCAGTGAATTTCTGACCCTCTTTTTACCAACAGGCTATACTGTTTTTTAAGGTGTTATTTTCTTAAAAAAAAATTTTTGTGCCTTTTTTTCCAGACTATTAATTCTCTTTTTTTGGTTAATTCTCTTTTAGTAATTTTTTTTGCATCACTCTCATTTCTTTTCCCATTTTTACTCTGCCCCTCTTATCTCCTTCTTTAATGCTTCCATGAATTCTTATTGGGTTTGGGTCCAGTTAACATTTTTCTTTGATGCTTTTTTGGTAGCTGTTTTCACAGTGTTGAGTTCTGATTTTACACCTTCCCTCTTCCCTCCCACTGTAGTAATTTTTTATGGTCAAAATATTTTTTTCTTTTTTTGCCTTTTGCTCATTTTTCCAGCTTATTTCTTGACTTTGAACTTTATGTTAAAATTGTTCTCTGTTTGCCTGTGGTGGAGAGTCATTGTCCCAATCTTCAGGCTTTTTTGTGCTGCTGTTTTCAGAGCTAGTTCTGGTGGTATGTAAGTTTTTGGGGCTTCCATGGTGGTATGATCCTAGGAGAGGTGTGGTCATTGCTCCTGGTCTATGCTCTGGTTTTTACTCAGGAAAGGCCACTGCTCCCCTACAACTACATGCTCTGGCACTCTTCTCTGCTGTGGTACTGTAAACAGGGGCCCTGCTCCCTTGTGACTGACCTCCAGCGCTCCTTTGTGCCCTGGAACTGCAACCCACAACTGCATAGGGCAATAGAATTGCCAATCAGCACCAGCTGTGCCCAGTGCCAGCAAAAGGTCCCCTGTAATCTCTTTTTGAGCATCTGTGTGACCACTGTCTTTGGGCTAAGAACCCCTGTTGCTGCTGTAGCTATCCTTGCTGCTGCTGCATGTATAGGTTCTGTACAGATCAACACTCCAGTGTTACAGACTTCTTCTGCCTACCTCTTAAGCAGAGATGGGGAACCTGCAGCCTTGAGGTGACATGTGGTCTTCTCCGTCCTTGGGTGCGGCCTTTTGACTACTCCAAGTTTTTTTTTTTTGTTTGTTTTTGTCTTTTTGGAGATGGAAAGGCAAGGCAATTGGGGTTGACTTGCCCAAGGTTACACGGCTAGTAAGTGGTTAAGTGTCTGAGGCCGAATTTGAACTCAGATCCTCCTGACTCCAGGGTCGGTGCTCTATTCACTGTGCCACCTAGCTGCCCCTAGTTCAAGTTTTACAGAACAAATCCTTTTGTTTGGATTCAGTCTGCCCTTGAGAACCTAGAGGGCCACATGTGGCCTTGAGGCCACAAGTTCTGCCACTCCAAAATTTGATTTGAGGCATTATTTTAAAGTTGTTTGGAGGGGAATCTTGGAAGGGTTCAGCTGGCTGGCTGCCCCTAATCCTCCATCTTGTCTCTGCTCCTTCAATAAGCATTTCTAAGTGCTTAACACTTGTCAAGTCTTGTCATTTCTAAGTGCCTCTAATATGCCAGGCACTTGTAATACCAAAAAAAAAAAAAAAGGAAAACATCTCTATCCTCAAGGAGCTAACATTCTAAAAAGCAAAACAACAAGCACAAGAAGACACAAAACATATACAAAACAGTCATGATGTAACGTTGAAGAAAAAGACACTACCTGTAGTGAGGCCCCATATATTTGAGCTAATTCTTTATAGAAATAGGGATTTAAAGGGGGGGGGGGAATGAATCCCAGGGATAAGGGACAGCCAGTGTAAAAACACAGTTAGAAATGGCAAGAAGAAGGGGCAGCCAGGTGGCTCAGCGAGTAAGAGCACCAGCTCCAGTGTCAGGATGACCTGGGGATCAAATCCAGGCTCAGACACTTAGCACCACACCCAGAAATAACTGGCTGTGTAACCTTGAGCAAGTTACTTAACCCCAATTTCTTTAAAAAAAAAAATAGCAAGAAGGTCAGTATGGCTAGAAGGTAAAATTGAATAAAGGGAAGTAATGTAAAGGAAGGTTGGAAAAAGCAGGTTAAGAGGAAAAGCTTGGGATAAGCATCAAATGCCAAACAGAGGCATTTAAACTGAACCCTTGGAGTACTAAGGAATTACTCTCATTTACTGAGTAGGGAGGTGACACATTAAAGACTTTTGCTTTAGGAAAATCACTTTCGTAGCTATGCAGAAAACAGATAATAGTAAGAAGACATTTGAGGCAGGAAGATCAATTTAGGAGACTACCACAACAGTCTGCAGGAAAGATGATAATGGGTTGAACTAGGATGGTAGTAGTGTGAAGAGAGTGAAGGAGATGTATAAGACATATCATAGATATCAAAATACAAAAAGATTTGGTAATTGGTTAGCTATGTGGGGTGAGAGAGAGGAATCAAGTATAGTTCTGAGGCTGTGCATTTGAGTGATTAGTATGATGGTCTTCAACTTGGTGAAAATATGGAAGTGATACCATCTACATCACGAACTGGATTCATAACCTCATTCATAAAATGCATAATGGAAACTTCTGCTTTATCTACCTCAAAAACTGGTTATTTGAATGAGGTATAGTTTGTGACTCTTCTATTAATCCAAAGTGAGATTCTTCCTTAACATAGAATAAAATGACATAAATCTAATATGGTACAACGCAAAGCTATTTACCTCTTCAAGAAAACAAATTCTCTTAGAAAGGAACACTTCCTCTAGCTCTCTCACAGCTGTATCTCACTAAAGCCATCCCATTCTTTTGATCCACAGCAGCTGTACTGCAGCATTAGAGATAGTCATATTTTTTAAGCCTTACTGATTAGTATAGTTACCCCAGTACCTAGCACAGAGCTCATGGCATTACCCATAGCAAGATGTTTGATAAATGATAACTAAATGAATGAAATACCTGCACAAATCCTAGTCAGAGTCTGAATAACCATCCATTTATGCTCAAAAGAACTTGTTGATGTTTCTAAAATGTTCAAGAAAATCTCTTTGAAAAATACCTGTATGAATGAAAACCAAAAGGAAAGATTTAACAGATAGGTAATAATTCAATACTTTATGTAACTCTACCCCCCAAACAATCTTTCTTCTTCTGGAAATGCAAAGCTCCTTTCCCAAGTAGTCTTGGTTTTTAAAGCCCTAGTTTCTAATTGTGAATGGAGCAGTTCAGATGCTATCAACTAATCAAAAACAAAATTCAATGACTATACCTCAATCTGCATTTTCAAATGTGTCTTAAAGTTTGAAAGAAGTGTGAGAAAAATGGCAAGAGACAGCTCAAAAACATCAGGCACTGAAGAAACTCCATTTTTGGATAATGCCACACAGAGGTATTGCTTAATTGCATTGATGAACATTTCATGGGTCCTGAAGACAGGGCCAGCATTTTGCAACACTGAGAGAAGCAGCTGAAGGGAAACCACCTTTGAACGTAGTTCATGAGATCTGAAGATAAAAAACAAAATGTAGTCTTTAAAATATTGTTGTTCCTTAACATCTTCTAACAAGAATATTTATTTGCCTTTATGTCACTGAGGGTATCTTTTCTGCAGCAGTCAGGAAGTCATGAGTTGGGCTCTGTCCCTGACTTACTGTGCAAACTTGAGGCATGATGAGGTAAAGTAGATCTAGTCTCAAGTCTAGCTGCTTTCCCACCTAACAGCTAGAAAAATCTAAATGTTTTCTGCTAATTCATTATGATCAGCTCTGTCCTGCACCAGAAGAATTAAGGAGTTTTCTTTTAAAACTTCTGAGAAAGTTTAGCTTCAGTGGCTGCAGAAAAGGATAAGCCCAAGGGCTTAAATATGAACCCATAAGGAAAGACTACAATAATTATAAAAAGGTTCATAAACTGAAGACTTGGTGCTGAAACTTCCTGCAGTGCAAGAAGCATCAAAACAGGATGACTAATGCTAATCCCTTTCACTGTAGAAAACCATAAATTGCTTCTGGAACATGGTGGGGAAGATACATTCTGATAAACTTCCTTACTTGGGATCTGGGGGTCCTTCACCTAGTGGCTTCATGGAGAGCTTGCAGAGCGACCTGAACACTAGAAAGGCATCTTTCTGCAGAATGTGAGAAAATTTAGCAGCCACTTGAGGTCCATGTGCATCTGATTCCTAATGTTAAAGTAAAACAAAAAACAGTCAAAATGATGGCTTTTAAAAAAATTGTAAAATTAGCAGATTTACTTCTTCAAAAGAGTTGAATAGATCAAAGAACTTAATTATGCCCTGGAACTTGGACTTCAAGGGTGGAGGGAGTTATAGGAAAACTGAAAATGAAAACTATGTTTGATTCAAAAGTTTTTACCAACAGACTTACTAGTTATATGACCCTGGGCAAATCACTTAGCCCCAACTGCCTCTCCACACCTCCCCAAAAAAGTTTGTACCGACAGGATTAAGCTTATTTTATAAACAAGCACAATTAATTCAGAAACCAGGCAAGATAAAGCAACACTCCAATAATCTCAGACAATAAATTCCCTGGCTGTTTTTCTTAGGCCTCATCTTTCCCTCTAAATTTTAACACCACTGACATTCCTCCTTATCTAAGATATTTTGTCCTCCCTTGCCTTGTGAGACATTACTCTTTACTCTCATGTAGCTCCTTTCATTGGGTTATCATTCATCTCCCAAAAGTAAGTCAGAAGAGTCCCCAAGACATTTTCCTGGGACTTTTTCTATCTCAACATTTTCTCCTCAGGTGGTCTCATTGATTCCCAGGCATAAATTATCATCTCTATGCAGTTAATTTCCAAATTTATATATCTCGCTCGTCTCTTTCCTGACATCCAATCCTGTATCACTTGGCCGGTTGGCCATTCTCACCTGGATAACATAAGTATCTCAAATTCAACATGTCCAAAAGAAAATTATATTTCCTTCAGAACTGTTTCTCCTTTAAATCTGTCTGTTTCTATTTAGAGCACCCTCATTCTTGTGCCCACCCAAGTTCACAATCTGAGTCACTCTTGAATCTTACCCTTCCCTCACTTTCTACATTCTATCAGTTGTCAAATGTTACGGGTATATTGCCATAATCTCTATCAGATTCATCCTCTTTTCTCCACTTCAGTCACTACTTTATGTAAAGTCTTCATTAATTCTCTCGTGTAGTACTACAAGAAACTATCTAGGGGAGACTAGGTGGTGCAGTGAATAGAGCACTGACTCTGGAGTCAGGAGGACCTGAGTTCAAATCTGGCCTCAGGCACTTAACACTGACTAGCGATGTGACCTTGGGCAAGTCATTTAACCCCCATTGCCCTGCCTTCCCCCCTCCAAAAAGAAAAAAAAAAAAGAAAAAAAAAGAAAGGAACTATCTGCTTCTTGTCTCCAGCAAGCCAGTTCATTCTCCCCAGAGGTGCCAAAGTTCACTCCTTTTCTCAAAAATATTCAGCCCTGTTGGTTCTAGAATAAATTTAGTACAAAAAATATTTATAGTAGCTCTTTTTGTGGTGGCAAAGAATTGGAAATTGAGGGAATGCCCATCAATTTGGGAATGGCTGAACAAGTTGTGGTACATGGTTGCAGTGGAATACTATTATGCTACAAGAAATGATGAGCAGGATGATTTCAGAACAACCTGGAAAGACTAACAAGAAGTGATGCAAAGTGAAGTAAACAGAACCAAGAGAACATTGTACATAGTAATAGCAATACTATAAGATGATCAACTATGAATGACTTAGCTATTCACAGCAGAGTGGAGACTTTCTAGGGGTACAGAAAATGGAATCTAAACTACTAAACCTCATAATTATTATTTGGCTGAAATTCAACTGGAGCTTGATGTTTACTACTTTATTTTTATTTCAATTTTATTTTGTATAAAAAAGCTTACTTCAATTTAAAGGATCTGTGTATCCAATAAAGGTACTCCTTCACCAACCCAGGGTGTAAACACTCCCAGTCTTAAAAGGCTGCTGTTGCGAGTATCTGAGGTTAAAAAACTTTATCACCTGGTGGTCAAGCAGCTTACCTGGTCTTTCGATCAGAGATATATAGCCCACCCCCAGACTTGTCCTCAAAGTCTTTTCAACTTGATAGAAGCTGTTAAAGTTAATGCCTGTATCAATCAGACCTTCAAGACCCCAGGATCACCTCTGATCTTACAATGTCATGTCATATAAGAACTACTTAAGAGGAAGTTTCATTAAAAAAGAAACACAAAAAAATTTAACTTGGCTATACAAAACAGTTATCACCATATCAACAATCTCATACCAGATTATCAGCTGATGATAATGACTGCCTATCATCTGCAATTCCATTGGTTTGGGAGTTTTCATCAATTCCACTAGAAGTAAGGTCCTTGGTCTCCAATTCTCCCAGGACTCTCTGAGTTTCCAACAAACCATGTTTTCCTGTGGCTTCTTAAAATGGGAATGCATAACACCACAAAATCAGTATTTGCAATTAAAAAAACCTCTATCTAAAAGGACTGACTACATAGAATCATTTTAAAGTTAAAAGGAATAAAAAAAAAAAACATCAAATCTAGCCTTCTCAACTTACTGGTAAGGAAAATCTAGAGTGAATGAGTGGCTTATTTCAGGGTACACAGTGGGTTTAGTAGTCAACCTGGGACTAAAAGACTCCATAATCTACTGGCTGTATTCCCTCCCCATACCTATCATTATCAGTGACTGGCACCAGAAAACAGGAAAAACTCTGCAAGTGTCAAGATATACTTTAGTGTAATAAATGGAAAGCCTTCTAACACCTAATGACATCTTCTGACACTATTAAAATAGGTGATGGCTAGATGCTTTATCACACTCCTGTCTCAAATTTAATTGCAATCAAAGTTAATGAAAAATAAATTTATAATTTTTGGGTTCCAAGGAAAAGGTTTTTTAACTTAATTGAAAAAAAAAAGAAAAAAGTCCACCCACATTAACATATATTTAAGACATTCATTTACCTTTAACAGCAGATGTTACGACATCTTCTAAGATGCCCTTCACCACTTCATGAGCTCCTTCAATAGGGGTTTCCTCAGAACCTACATGTCCAAAGATTTCCAGGAGAGATACAAGAGGGCAAAAAGGTAAAGAACATTACCAATTTTTTTTAAAGGAACTGCTCAGAAGATAAAATGGATCAAGTACTACAGAGAGTATCATTTAAAGCTTATACTTGCAAAATTCTACAATACCATTTGAATATACTGCCTCTAAAACCTGTAAGTCACCAAATCATATCTATTCATATTCTACTGAATTTCCCCTTTTCTGTAATGTGTGTGGGTGTATATATTTAAATCTATATCTATCTGTCTGTCTGTCTATCTATCTGTCTACCTACCTACTACCAGGGTATCCACACAGGCACACACCTTAAATTTATAATGATTTGTATTATGGAAAATGGGGGAGGCATTTCAAGACGATAGACAAGTTCTATTTTTCCAAAAGGAGAAGATGAATTCTTCAAACAGCCTGGTAAGTTTGACTTTTACTCCTCTCAAAATTCTAGAAATGTATTAAATATGTTCTAGAAAATAAATACTTTTTCATTTGTTCAACATGTGATTGAGAATGATTTATGAGTACTTAAGGGAAAACAGTGATCATTACAAGACATAAGTGCAATCAATTAAGCAGTAAGCATTTATTAATCACATACTATAAACCAGACACTGTATTAGATGCTGGGGGCACAAAGAAAAAATGGCAAAGTACCTGGCCTCAAAGAGCTTGCATTTTAAAACAGGAGAGATAGCATAATACATATGTAGATTTATATACAAAAAACATACAATGCAGATACAAGGTAAACTTTAAGGAGTTGAAAGTTAAAAACATCAGCAAGTGAACGGGTCCAGGAAAGGTTTTATGGAAAAGGAGGACCTTGAGCTACCTTGAAGAAAACCAGCTTTAGAAAAATCACTGTTGTATGTGGGGAATCAAGTGATCTAAATTTCAGTGTCAGTTCTGCCACTAATTAGAAGTAAAACCTTGAGCAATTTACTTCATTTCTCCAAACCTCAGTTGTCTTAATACTAAAATAAGGAGACTGAGTTAACTCTAACATTCTATTTTTTAAGGATGATAAGATACTAATTGGGCAGGAAAGGGAAGAACAGCCACTCCTCAACATTCTTGAGTTTGATTTTCAAAACTTCAAGCATTTGCATGATTTTATTAGCAACCTTATTTTCACTTTTGCATTGGCAACTGCACACATTCACAACTATGCACAGTACAGGAATAAAGTGAGAAGTGTGATGCAGGCAAGGTTATGGAGCAACTGGTATCCTAGGCACTGGTCTTATTTACCCTATAGTTGCAAAGAGCTCCCCATGCATACATTACATACTTTCACTGTTTCTCTTTAAACTGGAGCTTTGTGTTGCCATTATGTATAGTTTAAGTCCTCTGAGTTTTAAGGTCAAGTGTGCAAAATCAGTAATGCAGTTCAGTGAAAAAAATAAATATATTAAACAAACTTTGTGTCAGTATCTGTAGCCACTGTCAAACTGAAGTTTGGTATAAAGTAATTAGCAAATTATTATATCCACAAAAAGGAAGAAAGTATTTGTAAAAGTGTTCATGAATCCACTCCAGAAAGTGCTTATTATCAGAATTCATTGTTTTGTTATAAAGAATTGTGTGCAGAAAAGTGTATTTTCAGCAATCTCTAGAGAAAGATTACAATTTTTTGGAGTTTGCAGGAATCTAACCCCATATTTCTCATAAGTTCAGTGTATCAACATTCACATTTTTGACCTTCACATCATTTTCTAGGTACTTTACCTGGTGCAAAAATTGAGGATTGACTGTAGTTGCACAGAAACAAAAAGAAAATTCTTTAAAGGTCTTAATTTTAGGCCCCAATTTTATACAATTGAGTTACAAACTACCTAATTTTGTGTTAACTTAATCTAAAACCATATATATACTTCTTATCTACTTCAAAATATTTATTATCTAGTATGGAATGTTTTTTAAACTGGACAAAAAGAAATTAAGAATTCAAGAGTAAAGAAGAAGTTGTCCCATTTAAAAGCTAGAGTAATAGCTGACAAGAATGGTGACTTTATTAGCTCCCATTAGCTTAAAATTACCATCTTCATGAACATGGTTCCCCGATATATATGTATATATTTTTAGCCCTCATTTCTCTCCTGAGCTCTAGTCCCACATCAATAACTGTCTACTGAACATTTTGAACTGAATATCCCATAGACATCTCAAACTCAAAATGTCCAAAAAAGAACACAGGTTTTCCCCTCCAAATATTCACTCCTATATTATGAGAACTGGTCTATTACTGTTAAGGGCATTTAGCAGTTAGCACAGTGCCTGGCACATTGTAGGAACCTTATAAATGTTTATTGATCAACTGAATGTTAGATACCACTATCCTTCCATGTACCCTTAGGTGTCATATTACACTCCTCACCTTCCCTCAGTCCATATACCCATTCAGTTGCCAAATCTTGTCATCTTTACCTCCATGACATCTCTCACATACATCTTCTCTTCATACACCCTGCTACATACACTGAACCTTATTTGGTCTTTCAGCCTTATGTCTCTCCCTACTTCAATCCATCGTCACTGTCATCAAAATGATTTTCCTAAAGCATATGTCTAATGGTATCACTCCCCACCCCCAAACAAAAACACTTTAGGAGCTCTCTACTACCTCTTGCATGAATATAAACTCCTCTGTTTGCCATTTAACAGAAATGTGGCCCCATCCTATTTTTCCAGTCTATTATAGATCATTCAACTATCACACATTCTAAAGTATAGACAAACCAGTCTTCTTACTGTTACTCACACATGATGCCCTATCTCCTATCTCCATGCCTTTGCACTGATTGTCCTTCATTCCTGCAATACATTCCGCTCTTCACCTCTGCCTCTTGGAATTCCTGGCCGTCTTCAAGACCATCATGTACATGGAGCCTTTCCCAGTTCCCCTAGAGGTTAGTGTCTTCCTCCAAAAAATAACCAAATTTGTGTGTGTATACATACACACACATAAACACACACACAAATGCTCCCTATATGTACACATGTTATCTCCCACCAACAGAACGTAAACTTCATGAGGTCAGGGACAGTTTTGCTTTTGTAATCCTAACATCTAACATAGTGCTAGTATGTACTTAATAAATGCTTGTTGATTAAATGAGAAGAAAAGGAGCCAAGAAGCATTCCAAGCACAGTTTAGATGCCAAAAAAAGTTGGTGACAACAACATACTAACTGTAATAGTAGTAACAGTTAAGATGTATACATTGAAAAGTACTTTACATATATTATCTCCTTTGAGTCTCACAGAACACTGGCAGGTAGACAGTACAAGTATGGTTATCCCTTATCCCTTCCACATCATGGACTTTCCCCATCAGGGTTTCACTATATCTTGTTGGCAAAGGAAATTAAATGGGAATTTTGTGTAAGCTACAGATGACAAAAAGCCTATAACTGAATACTTAACCCAAATTTTATAATAAGGTACTGTAAATACTCCATAAAAAAAATTCAGACTTCTTCTCTTGTATGAAAGTAGGGCCAAAAAATTTTATGTGGATTTTTCAGATCGTGGGGAATGCTGCACCCCTAACTCCCAAGATGTGAAAGGGATAATTGTATTATAATCACCATTTTATAGATGAAGAAGCCAGGGGCTCAGAGGGGGAAGTGACTTGCCTAAGACCACACAACTTATTGGCAGGAGACCTCAGATAATAATAGGGTCTTTTGATGCCAAGTACAATATTCTATATACTATTCTGTCCTTCTGGATTTTGTTCCCTGAGAAAGACAGGTAATAGAGTCAAATGAAAAGACTCAGAACGTCAGGGTTCAAACATACAAATCACTTCCCCTCTTTGAGTCTAAATGTAAAATGAGAGGTTATATGTAAAGGTCTCTAATGCTTACTAAATAAAGTTTGAATCCTGATTTATAATCTGATTTCAACATGCTCTTTTAGCCTTATGGACATGGCATATTCTAAGAACTGAACCAGGGGAGAGGAGGAAGAGCAGAAGACAAAAACAAAATTGTCTCTGCCCTGGGAGGGCTTCTACCCTACTGCTGGGGCAGAATATATACAAAGAGAAATGTAACTCAAAGTAAAAGAGATATGGGATATGGAAGCAAACAAAAGACCCTAGGAAAGAAGAAAGTTGGGAATAAAAGAGCACCAAGAACTAAGGGATATGAGGGAAGAAGTCATGGAAGAGGTGGCACTAGATCTAAACTATGAGGGAAAACTGACAGACACAGGAAAGGAGAGCTAGCCTGAAAGTGAGGAAGACCAAAGCCTGACCTTACTACCATGACCAGACATAAGACATCATCTCTCTAAGGCTCAGTTCCCTTCCTGAATAATGCCTGTAGTACTGATTTTAACAGGTTGTCTGAAATGAGAATCAAATGAGATAAAAGACACAAAGTGCTTTGCAAACTTTAAAATACTATATGATTGTCATTAAGCCCATGGGGACAGTACTGTATAGTGACAAGAATGCCAGAACTGGAGGCAGAGTCCCTGGGTTTGAATCTTAGCTCTACCACTGGCCCAAAGTCATAAAGGCAACAAGTCACAACCTTTTTGAGTCATATAAGACCAGTAAGGTCATGATTCTAGACAGGTAGTGATAAGGAGGTCGTGCATTATAGGGATAAGTGATAGCTTGTGTAAATGAATGGGGGTAGGAGATGGAATGCTGATTTCATGGAACAAGTTTGTAGTCCAATTTGGCTAGAGTACAAGGAGAATGATTTGAAAAGATGCTGGAAAGGTAGGTAAGAATCATTTTTTTAAAAGGGAGGTAAATATAACTATGGCTGGGAGAAAATTCTTTAAAAAGTAAATAAAATAATAAAAAAATAAGATAAATACTTTTAACTACATAAAGTCTTAAGACTTTGGCATAAGCACAATCAATGCAGCTAGAATAAAAAGAGAAGCTGCTTACTAGGAAAAAAAATCTTTGCAACAAATATATCTGACAAAAGTCTGACACCCAACATCTATGCCTGCCATACATATATGGATATATCTATTCCTTGTATATGAACAAGAGTCATTCAGTATAAACAAGGAGGGTTTTTTTTGGAGGGGGGAAGGCAGGGTGATTGGGGTTAAGTGACTTGCCCAAGGTCACACGGCTAGTAAGTGTTAAGTGTCTGAGGCTGCATTTGAACTCAGGTCCTCCTGACTCCAGGGCTGGTGCTCTATTCACTGTTCCACCTAGCCACCCCTAAACAAGGAGTTTTCAAAAAAAGAAATGAAAATTAACTATAACCAACTAGTCAACAAGCATTTTATTAAGTGTTTACTATGTTTCTGGCTCTGGGCTAAGAGCTGAGGATAATATATATACAAAAAGCAAAACCAAACCCCTGCTCTCAAAGCAAATATAATCTAACCATAGGGAAAAATGCTCCAAATCAATAATAGGAGAAATGCATATTAAAATAACCCTGAGATTTCACATCATACCATACTAGCAAAGATGATGAAAATCATAAATTTTAGAGGGGCTGGTAGAAGACAAGCACATTAATGCTCTTGGTAGAAGTATGAACTGATCCTCCCAAACAATTTGGAATTATGCTAGAAAAGTCATACATACACTGATCCAAAGATAACACCATAAGGCATATAGGAAAAGGAAATTTAAGACAGATGAATCTAGAAATTAAGATAGAGCTATCTAGAAAACAATTTGGAATTATACTAGAAAAGTCACATATATTCTTTGAGCCAACAATAACACTATTAGCAGGCCTGCACAACTGGCAGTGGTTATGTCAAAGGACTTCAGGTGGCCTTCGAAAAACAGGCCACAGGCCTGCTATTAGGCATATAGGAAAAGGAAGTTTAAGACAGGAAAAGTTCTCATATACAGACAGACAGTTCTCTCTTTATATAAATTTGCATTACATAAATCTAAATTTACATAAAAGAATTCTGAAAGAAATCTGCATTCAAAAAAACCCCCAAAACCCTGTGATAACTTTATTGTACTGTACTGTTTGCTTCTGCTCTCATTTGCTGTTGCTTTCTCTCTGTCTTCAGGTGCACAACTCCGCCCCCCCTCCCCCCAGCCCTGACCCACCAAAACCAAACAAACAAACACACACCTAACAACTTTTAAAAATCCTCCAAGTGAAAGCAGAAGAATGGAGGCACAGAGAGACTACCATTGGACTGAGGACTTGGTCTGAGACCACCGGAACTAGAGAGGAAATTTTTTGCCCCACCCTACCCACCTTCTCATGTGTTCAGCCCTAGCATATCTGTATGTCTGTCTTCTGTCCATTTGTGCTTAGGTACCAAGTGTCTCTCTCTGGCCCCCAACTATCACCTGTCTTCTCTTGGTGTGTCTGTTAGGGCCCCCACGAGTCTGCCCCACTGTGTGTTCTTCCTCTCACTTCCAACTCAATGTGTCCTTGAACTGTGTGCTGCCACTGCCCCCTCTCCCTCACCCCTGCCCTTCCGGGGCTGCTGCCTCCTTCCCTTTCTCCCTTCTCCATGTGGACAAATTCTCATTACATAAAAATCACTTAACACAGAGGTCTGTGGAATGATCCACTTATTTGTAAAGCAAGAACTGTCTGTATACAAAGATATATCACTTTTTTCGGTAGCAAAGAACTTGAAGGAAAGTAGGTTCGAATCAATTAGGGAATGGCTAAACAAACTGTGGTATAAATGTAATATTGTAATATAACATTACACTGATACAACTAATATAATTATTACAATATTAAGAAATGCAAATATGAGGTACTCAGGAAAACTGTAAGATTTGCATGATACAGAGTGAAGTAAAGCATATTCAGGAAAACAGTTTACACAATGACAACAAAAAGGTTAAGGAAAACAACATTAAACTACTACAACCAAACTCTGGACAGCACAATTATCAATTCTGCCTTCAAAGCCCTGATAATACAGTATGCCTCTGGCCTCTAGGGAAACAGGTAGACTAACGGTGCAAAATGATGCCTATGACAAGATATGATCCATGTGCTGATCTGTTTTGCTTAACTATACTTCTTTGTTACAAAGGAGGCTTCTATAGAGGCCTCTTGGAGCACAGTGGATAAAGCCCTTGGCCTGGAGTTAGAAAAAACTGAGTTCAAATCCAGCCTAAGACATTAGCCATATAACCTCGGGTAAATTACTTAAATGTCTAGGTTTCTCAACTGTAAAACAGGGATAATAATATCACCTATTTCCTACGGTTGTTGCAAACAGGACAATATTTATTAAGAGCTTAGCTTAGTACTAGAATATAAAAGGCACTATATAAATGCTATTATTATTTTAGAAAATGGATAGTCAATGGGAAATGAAAACAATATGAAAAAGTAGGTTTTTTTTTTAAATTAAACTTAAGTTTTAAAAAATAAGAAATATAAGTGAGAGTCAGATTATACAGGGCCTTGAAATGCCTGGCTGAGACACTAAGAGACAACAGAAGATTACTGAAGGGTTTTTTTGCTTTTTGGAGGGTAATTGGGGTTAAGTGACTTGCCCAAAGTCACACGGCTAATTTTTGTGTCAAGTGTCTGAGGCCGGATTTGAACTCAGGTCCTTCTGACTCCAAGGTCGGTGCTCTATTCATTGTGCCACCTAGCCTCCCTGTCCTGAAAGTTTTTGAGCAGAGGAATGACTCAGTCAGATGTAGACATTAGGAAAATTGTTTTGGCACCTCTGTTAAAGATGGACTGGAGAAGTCACATGGGGACCAGTTTTGGGGGGAGGAGTAATAAGAACTTGAAAGAGGAAGTGTTTCTGTGAAATGGGAGAAAGGAGTGATTATGAGAAATACTTTGGAAGCAAAATCAACAGGAAATGGATTGGATATAGAAGAGAAGGGAGACTTGAGGACTCAAGTTTTCAGTTATATAATAGAAGGATGATGTTTCCAACAACACAAATAAGGAAAACTTAGAGGAAGGGCAGGTTTAAATAGAAAAATGAGGAATCATTTCAGATATGTTGGATTTGATATGTCAGTAGGAAATATAAATAAAAATGCTGTCTTAGAGCCTATGTTCAGCCCTCACCCCATCTACAGTTGTTTGCTATCCTATCTCATAGATGCAAGATATAGAAATGTTACAAAGATATATAAATGTTCAGTTACAAAGTACTGAACAAAAACTTCTGAGTGAATGCTGATCTGTTTGCTGTATTCATTGAATGCTACAGAGTCTACAGACTGGCTCAGCAGATTTAAGAGTTAAATAAGAAATTCAGGTCAAGAACTTTAACTCTGATACTTTCGTCCTTTGTGAGCTCATGATCGCCTACAGTAGGCCCATGAAATATGGGAATGTGTCTCAAGTTCAATCAAAGTCCTGAAGAATTGGCCATATCTTTGAGAACAGGCACAAAGTCAACCACAAGATAAGTCAAACATTTTCCCTTTTCCCTTCATACCACATCTACAATGCTCAAAGAATCCAAAGCATAGGTTAGGGGGCAGAATTGAAGGATATTCTCTGTAGCCAACTGAGGACTCAAAAGGGCTGGAGACAGTTAGGGGCTGGGATGGTGGGAAGTAGATCATGTATGTGTGTGATTATTTAGTAAAAGAGACTAAGAAGGACTAGTCAGACAGGTAGGGGAATTAGGAGATAATGTCTTGAAAACAAAAACATCAAGGTTAAAGAGGAAGTGATCAACAGTATTAAGAGCTACAAAGGAAA
Organism: Petaurus breviceps papuanus; assembly: GCF_028583685.1. Lineage (NCBI taxonomy): Eukaryota > Metazoa > Chordata > Mammalia > Diprotodontia > Petauridae > Petaurus > Petaurus breviceps. The sequence continues at coordinate 2,736,236 of NW_027187360.1, read as the reverse complement.
GAAAGTGAGAGAGAATCTGACACTTAGTGATAGGGACCTGTTTTTCATGTCCTTGGCTTTCCCATGAAGTATGGGTTTTCTTTTTCCTTCCTTAGCATGGATGCCGATTTATCACAGAATCACCCCTCTGGAGAAATGCCTGCCATCAAATGTAGGAATTAAAATGGACAGGAGAACTTGATCAATTATTCCATTCATTTTAAGGAAAAAATACTATGAACCTGAGAAATAGCACTGCTTCAAATACGTGTCAAGGGGTATAACTGAGATGCCCAGTAGGCCACCAGAGACTTGGGATTGTAGCTCAGCAAAGAAATTAGAGCTATATATACACAAATTTCAAAATCATCAATGCAGAGATAATTGGAGCCATGGGAGGTAATGATATGATCCAAACGAAAGAGTATGGAGAAAAAGAACACAGAAGACCCAGGACTGAGCCATGGGGGGGATACATATATTTAGATAGCAGGAGACAGATGATTATCTAGCAAGGAAAACTGGAAAAAGAATAGGGAGATTGCTAAAAGAACTAGAAGTGAGAAGTATCATGAAAGCCAAGGGAACAAAAAGTATCCAAGAGAAGGAGGTATTCAATAGCAACAAGAAAGGCAGAGAGATCAAGAAGGAAAGTTTAGTTATAGTATTTATGAAATCACTACACACCTTTAAGAACTTAATTTAAGTAGAAAAATTGTAAAGGATTGAGAAATAAGTACAAGGTCTGATTCAACCATCCTCTCTATGAAATCGCTGATTCCCTCAGCCAAAAGCGTTACATTTGCCCTCAAACTTTTCATAAGCCTTTTGTATTACATTTATTTCTGTATATGCTTTATATCCTCCCCACTTACCAGATTATAAGATTCTTGACAAGGTCTGTGTCATTTATCTGTGTGTGGCATACTGACTTACACATTATAGAAGCTTTATAAATATTTCCAGATTGACTGTTTAGGATTCTGCTAACATTTTAGGTTCTGTGTTATAAATTCCCTTAGGCCTTTAACTGAAAAAAGGAAAGATGTTGAGAACAAGTTCCAACAAAGGAAGATCTATGGCAATATTTATTTATTTATTGCTTTTTGGAGGGGCAATGGGAGTTAAGTGACTTGCCCAAGGTCACACAGCTAGTTTTTTTGTGTTAAGTGTCTGAGGTCGGATTTGAACTCAGGTCCTTCTGACTCCAGGGCTGGTGATCTATTCACTGCGCCACATAGCCGCCCCCAAACTATGGGGATATTTACTTGAATTCCAAAAGGTTTCACTCATGACTGTCATATCTCATTTTACCTTCAAATACAAGGTTTCTTTTCAACAGAATCAGAAAGCAGACAACTTGGGACATACCTGACAAAGGAAGGCCTCCCTCTAGTTGAGCTTCTCCATTTTCTATCCTATCTTCATGAGAGCCCCTCCGCTGGTGTTCACCATTCGTTAAATCAGTTTTTTCAGGAGTTGATGTTTTGCTTGGTAGCTGATTGTGCTTGAGCTGGTTAAACTTGGGGGATCCTGTCACAGCCTGAAGCACAGGAGACTGGGGTTTGGGATGAGTTGCTTTTTCTAATTCTCTGGCCTCCTGTAACTAAAAGTCAAATAACAATAAGATGATTCAATCCAGATAATCCCCTCTTTCAAAAACCAGTCTGGATGTTATGTCATCTTTCATGAAGCCTCTACTGACTGATGCACACATATAGCTTGATGTACTTTCTCCTTTAATTATACTTTGTTCCTCATCTGAATTCAGAATTCTCTGCTCTTCTGTACTCATTCTAATTTGCCTTATATTGGCAGCATAGTTCAACCAAAGACAGTAGCTGCTTAATATATTCAAAGAGAATTAAAGAATATATGCATGAAACAATGAGAAAAAAAGGAAAAGTAGATACTTAAGTTATCAACAGAAGTAACAAAATGTAAGAAAAAAAGAAAACTTCTTCAACAATTCACAGGCTTGCATTCCTCCAAATAAAGTAAGTTTGCATGCAACAGACAGAGAAAAATGATTATGCGCTCTTAAGGAAAAGCTATACCCAAGTGGAGCCAGAAGACCCCAAACCTTGATTCCACCACCTATTAGTGATACAACCTTCAGCTTGGAACTTTATATTTTGGCCACAGTAAAATGAGGATAACAACCGAGACCCCACCATTCTTACCAGGGAATTGCAAAGAAAGAACTTTGTAAATGTGAATTTTACTATTAAGACATTAAGGAAATATATAACAGCCTATCTTAAAAGTTTCTTGTAACTGGTTTCAGCAAAAACAAAAAAGTTTTAAGATAGTACAGAAAACCAATAAAGAAGATCCTTCCTCCTCCCCCACTTACATCAAGGTAACTTTCCACTTTCCTCATAAAACCCTTCCTCTCATAACAGAGATAAGCACAGCAACTCAACACATTAGCCATGTCTAGAAATGTATGGCTAATTCTCAATCTGTGTTCCACCGGCAGAAGCAGAGGTATCTCTATAAGGGAGAAATGACGGTGGTGCAACACTCAAGGCCTGGCCATGCATGCGGCTAAAATCAAACATTTTTTTCACAGACACACAGAAACAACCCTTATCAACCCCAATTATGTAACTGACAACATACCGCTTGGTTCTCCATTCGGGTAAAAATGACATTCAACATCTGAGTGAGAGTGGCCTTGGCAGTTGTCTGATTAATGAGATTTTTACTGGCCAGATAGATGTTGTAACATGTCCTAACTGTCTGAAGTATTGTACCTTCATGAATTTCAATGTGTGGGGAAGTCACTGCAGTAAGAAGTGCCTAAAACAGAAAAGACAATGTTGATTTAAACTTTAGGGTCTCCTGAGGGTAAACCCATTTCCTTAACATTTTATTTTTTTGAGAAAAGCTTAAGGAAAAGATGGTTAAGCAAACTTTAAAAGTACAATACACTAAGAATGAACTGTTTTCAGTGATGGCATTTAGTCTGCACTCACTAAATCCATTATGACAAATTCATTTAGAATTATAAATTATACTGAACTTAAAGATGGCTGGATTTCTGACTATTCACTTTTATTAACTACACACAACATTAAGTGTAAAACAAACCCTCTACCTAGAAGCTAAAATTCTATAAAACTAAGCTAGCTTATATTGATCATAAAGGAAGCACATCCCAGATGAAGTCAGTTCCCCATTTTTCCACAATTGTTTCTTCAGTTTCTTGTTTAGGTTTACAGCAGCGGTTTTTAAACTTTTTAGTGTGGCATGGACTCTTTTGATAATCTGGTGCAATTTGTGGACTTCTCAGAACAATCTTTAAATAACATACATCAATCAATCAATCTTTAAAAATAGGATTACCAAGAAAACTAATTATACTGAAATACACTGCAAAAATATTTTTTTGAAAACATGTTCAAGGGGTGGCCAGGTAGCACAGTGAGTAAGAGCACTGGCTCCAGTGTCGGGATAACCTGGGGATCAGATCCGGGTTCAGATACTTAGCGCCACACCCAGAAATAACTGGCCATGTAACCTTGAGCAAGTTACTTAACCCCGATTGCTTAAAAAAAAAAAAAAAAGAAAACAAGTTCAAGTCCTATAAGTTGAAAACCCCTGCTTTAGAAGAAACATAATAGTTATCCTAATACTAGACCTTTCCTTATAAAAAAATTCAAGACTTAAGATATGGAACCTTAGCATACCAATCTCTTTATCTATCTGCAATCAACCACAGGTAGTAATGTCTCATACCATTCTGGTAGTAAAAATGGAGGGCAGGAAAATAGGTAATTACTATTAAGTGCCCCTTGAGAAACAGTAGATTTGAAAGCAAGTCTCTCAAGGGAAAAAGATAAGAGAAGGTGCCCCATAATCCTTAATTCATAGGTCAATTTTAACTTGTATTAGTGTGGCTATTAAGTTTTAAAACAAAACAAAAATTCTGGCTCCACTTTTCACATTTAAATAAATTACCTTCCCTTTTGGACCTTAAATAGTACTGTTTTATACCTACTTTATAATTTAATATTGTATATTATAATTGTTCACATACATATCTTAACATAAATTCCATGAAGGCTGTTATGTCTTATGTAAACTTTATTCCTACCAGCCTAGTTTTTTATTCTGCACACATGCTTAGTAAATGTTGTTGAATAACTGAATTGAAATTAATTGCACACTATAAAGAGGCATGATGATGAAATTGTAATGTTTAACAATTTAAAGGGAGCAGTGGTTTAAGTAATAGTGAATTCTTCTGTTTCAGTTCAGGACCTAATTTAATTTACTTTCTTCTAAATAAGTCAACTACACTGTGAATTAAAAATCCAAACTCTTAAGAGCCAGTCACACCAAGCATAAATAAACAAATAAATAAGTAATACCTTAATTATTTGTAATTGCACCCCTTCATCAGTTTGAGGGCCCTGGAAGCAATTGCAAACAGTTTCAACTATCCGGTCAATCAGGCGCTTTCCAGGGGCTCCACTGTCTGGTGCATTTCCAGTAATGTGCCCATATGCGATGAGTTTCTAAATGCAGAGAGAAGATACATACATATATACAAATATCTATATCTACATATATTAGAGAAGTTTCTAACTTTTCTAGATAGAAAGAAACACAAGACAACCAATATTCAAGGCCTTTAACTCCACTTCTCACGAATCTCACTGAAATGGACTCCCATGGAACAAAACTAGAATCATTATCTTACAAAATGTATCAGCTCTGAGAAGATCAAGTCTGCCCTATTTTTGCCTGGATCACTACTTGATTGCCAAGGTAATATTGGAACACATAAATTCATTATGAAAAATGCTGAAATATGCATTAGGAAATTATTTGTAAAGAAGATTGTCATATTCATTCACACTTGTGATACTTCCACAGCCAACCCAATGAAGATAAATTTCTAACTCTATATAGTACAATACTGGACTGCAGCACCAAATCTAGATAAATGATAAACTACAAGGTACTGAAATTTCTTTTTAACTCTCCCACTTTTAAAGTCATGAAAATAAAACTATTTGAGAAGAAGAAAGGATAATAGATAACTAAAGGGAAAACAGTAGAAAGTGATACTGCTGAACGGAGCAATACCGTACCTGAGTAAGAGAGGAGGGTTCAAACAATGTGCTACTCAACTCTAATCCACTGGGATCTCCACTCTCTTGATGTACGTGTGTGTGCATTGTGTAGGTGTGAAAGAAAGGAATGACTTTTCAACTCCATCTGGACCCTGGACTTCTGTTATTATAGCTTTAAAAAACTAACATTGGGTTTTATTAAGTGGAACAGTGTCCAAAATACAGGAGATGATGCCACATCCACCATCCACAGTACTGTCTGGTTCTGAGTCCCATACTCAGGGTATTTACAACCTCCAGATCACTTAAAAGAAGACAGTTAAGATGTGTCAGAGACTAGAAACACTACTATCCAAGGATGAGTTAAAGGATTTGGGGATGATTAATTTGAAGAAGAAAAAACTTAGGGAAGGATAGTTTAACTATTATGTACAAGATGATTCATTAAACTTGCTCTGTTGGATCTGGAAAGCAAACTATGATTAATGAGCAGAAATTATAAAGAGGCATGACGATGAAAAACTTCTTTTCTAATGAAAAAAATTAAAACCCCAAAATGAACTGCCAATGGACGGACTCCAAAGTATCTCTCAATATATGCCTTTCTTTCCATTCACCCTAGTGGTGAGTTGTCTACTGCTTACAGTTTTCAAACAGAAGCTTCATTCACAATATGGTGGATGGGACTCCTGTTTTATGTAACTGCCTGACTATTCCCTCACTGGCTCATCACCCATATTATACTTTTTAACTGTAGGTGGTCTCTAAGGCTGCCTCAGAACTTTCTCTATCTTCACTCTTTCAACTTCCTGTCTCCATAATTTGCATGAGTGGCATGTATTCTCTCATCTTCACCTTTTACAATTCCTAGTTTCCCTTCAAGGCTCAACTGAAGTGCCAGCTCCTGCATGGAGTCTGTCGGACTCCCAGTAGCCAATGCCCTCTGCTCAAAGTTAACATCGATTTGTATATATCTATAAATATCTGTTCTGTCACCTCTGGTTGGATTGTAAGCTCTTTAAAGACAAAGACTGTCTGTGTCTCTATCACTGTATAGTTCATGGTTTAGAGTAGGCACCTCAATCAATGTCTGTAAATAGTCTTAGTCTAGGTGTTGTCCAACGTCCCTGGTTAGCTCTAAGACTCTTGCATTCTCTTCTGTGTTACAAAAGTTGCAATCTTTGTAAAAAGGCACTGTTTACTACACAGATTAATGGAGGTAGCTTGTTACATACACAAAAGTGCGATTTGATCTTATATCAGCTATTATTATTGCATTAAAATTTGTTTCCCTATGACTTTTACCCATTGGCCTTCAAGTTATGGTAAAGCATCAATTCCTGCACTTAATCTTCTGGTCCTTCTCTGCTAACACCAGAGAGCAAGTGGATAAAGAGTTGGCCTCTCAGCAGGTCTGGACATAAGATGATTACAGTCATAAGGAGAAGAATCCAAGTAAATCACCCAAGAAAGGTTCTTTTGTAAAACAAGCTATGCTAAGGCAAAAGCTACAATGTCAGCTTTCCAAGGCAAAAGAAGTTTGAGTGGGCTGCATCCTAAGTTATCCTATCCACTGAGGAAACATCAGTTTCACCATTCTGACAACTCTTTTGAATTTAAAAATTAAGAAAAATAAGAAAAGGCAAAGATCCTTAGGAATGAAGACAGAAATGATTGCTTCTACCATGAAGTCTATAGGTCAGATCTACCCAAAACCTAAGGATAATATTGCAGCAAGGACTCCTATTCAAGTGTGGATTGGGGCAGATGACCTCTAAGGTTCCTTCCAAATGAGTTTCTGTGATCCTATAAATGAGATCATGACTCAACCTTATGAAAGTATCTGGTAGAAAGATAAAATGAAATAAAGGGTTTCTGGGGAAAAACCAAATCTTTCCTTTCCATTCCCAATACCACAATCCTGGTTCAGATCCTCATTTTATATCTTACCTGAATTACTGCTACAATGCCCCCATTAAGTCTCTCAGCCTCTGGATTATCCTCTAATTTTTCCTCCTTATATTGCCAGATTTATCTCCCTAATCCATAAATATAAGCACATCATCCCAGGACTAAAAACATTCAGTGGCTCCCCACTCTCTACAAAGTTTAAACTCTCTTAAGTTGTTTGCTGTTCAAAGCAATCCAGAAATTGGTAATGCCGACTTTTCCCAGATTATCTCCCATTATTCCTTTCCACGTATACTGTACTTCAGCTAAACAGTTTCTCCAATCTTCTAATCATGAAACTTTGCTCCCACTCTCTATGTGGTAGAGTGGAAAGAACACTGGAATGGGGAGTTTGGAGACCTAGATTTGAATCTGGTTCCAACAAGAATATGGACCATGGGCAAGTCAGTTAACTTCTTCAACCTCAGTTTCCTCATCAGTAAAATGAGGATAATACTTGTACCACCTTCCTCACAAAGGTGAAAGAGGCGAAATGTTTTATAAACCCTCAGGAATCATAGAAATTTTAGTTACTTTTGCTATACTTGGAATGACCTTTCCCCTGAACTCTATCTATTAATATTCTAAAACCTTTTTTAACATTCAAATAAAGGAAATTTTAAACTTCATTCTGTATTCCTAGAAGCACCTAGTGTTTCTACCACAATCAATCATAAAAGTGTTAGTCCCATGGAAAACAGTATTTTGGATACTAATCAAAAAACTCTGGTGTGACAACAAACTCACAGAAGTAAAAAATCCATTCCATAATCCATTCCACCTCCCTCACAAATACCATACTCCCATGACAAAAGGGCACTAAGAACTACTGACAAAAGCCAGATCAAGAGGGCTGTCTAATCAACAAGATTATGTTTTCAAATTTGTAACTCCAAATTAAAATTTTGTGGGGGGTCACCCTTCTACATCAGTGCCTTAGAAGATTTCTAAAGAGAGAAGCTATTTCATACTGGATAAAAGATGAGCTAAAGCATGACACAAAAGAATTGTTCCCTTATTATAAATTCATAAAGGGAATCATACAGGAAAATAATTGGAATTTGTGAATAACAGGGACTTTGGTTTTTGGAGTTACTTTTTTAAAAACTTGCCACCAATTCTTACTTGTTGTTACACATCTTAAGAGACTCTCTAAAGTCACTCAGTTAATTTCTTTAAAAATTGATACTATAATAGACTGGTGATTTTGATCAGTATGGATGGCCCCTCTACTCATCCAGACAGAAACTATTCTACAATTAGGTAGACAATCTTCGCAAGTTACACTTCTCTGAATTTCATTAGTTAGGCTGATCTTCAGACAACAGACATATAATGGGTCCATACATGAAGCCTATCCAATTTGGTAGGACCTACTAGAGTTTGCATTCTGCTGGCATAGCCTTCAGGAATTGACAGTCATCACTATATCTTAAGAAGGCATTAAACTGGCACTTCTATGGAGGCTCTTTAGTATAATGTATAACGTGTGTTTATGTGTGTGTGTGTGTATAAGTATATAATAGTATAATAGAGATATAGGAGGGCTTTCAAGAACTCAAAATTTTCTCCCTTATTAAACCACTTTCCTTTGACTTTTTTTTTTTATAAAGTGGATTGTCTAATGGCAGATTTGTGGTCCTCTGAAGCTGACATAGCTTTTAGGAGATGTGGGTTCTAACCCTGGCTCTATCACTTACTAGCTGTGGCCTTGAGCAAGTCACTTAATGTTTCTAAGTCTTAGTTCTCTAATTTGTAAACTATGCCAGTTCTTTCTAGCACTAAGATTCTGTGGATCTACTTGAGATATAATGATCCTTAATATGATCAAAAAGGAGAATAAGTAATAAAAGTTCTGTGCAAGTACACCAAATTTCCCCAAAACTTTTTTTTTGGCCTACGCTGACACTTTAAATTTCTTCAAATTAATTTTTTTCAATTAACCAAAATTTATTTTCCTTTCCTCCTACCATTCCCCACACTGGGGGGGTAAGAGGGACACACCCACCCCCCACACACAAAAAAAGTCTTTTAACAAATATGTGTAGGGGCAGCTAGGTGGCACAGTGAATAGAGTCCTGGAGTCAGGAGGATCTGAGTTCAAATCCAGCCTGAGACATTTAACACAAAAACTAGGCGTGTGTCCTTGGGCAAGTCATTTAATCCCCATTGCCCTATCTTCCCCCCTCCAAAAAGCAAAAACACAAAAACAAAAACAAACAAACAAAACCAACAACAAAAACCAAACCCAACATGTGTAGTCAAGAAAGTCAAATTCTTGAACTAGTTTTGTCCTCTGGACTCAGAATGACTGTTTTGATCAGAGTTCTTAATTTCTTCAAAGTTGTTTGTGTCTACAATACTATTGTTATTGTTCTAGTTTTGCTCATTTTACTCTTCATTTAAGTCTTCCTTGTCTTCTCTGAAAGTGTCCCCTTCATCATCTCTTAAAGCACAATAGTAGTAATCCATTATATTATCATAATTTACATTAATATAACATAGCCTTTCCCGAGTTGATGTACACCTTTTTAGTTTCCTAAAGAAGCTGCTTTAAATTAGTGTACATGTGAGTTCTTTTCCTTTCTTCGAAATCTCTTTGTGGTACTGAACAAGTAGTAGTAGAGATGAGTCACAGGGTATATGCATAGTTGGGTAACTTTCTGGGAATAGTTCCAAATTGCTTTCTGGAATGACTAGATCAATTCACAGTTCCACCAACACTGCACTAGAGCAGAGATGTCTAACATATAACCCACAACACTACTGAGTGTGGCCTGAATCAGATTAAAATGTAACTGAGAAATATCTGACAAAATAAATAAAATACAATAAAACACAGATAATATTAATATGTGGTTTTCTAAGTTAATATGCAGCCCACAGGGATCCTTATATATGGTCTAGTGGCTCTCACCTCTACCTGAGTTGGATATCCCTTGCCCAGAAAAAGCTGCTTTCCCACAACTCCCCCAACATGTCATTTTCCTCTTTTGTTAGCCCTGTCAATTTGAGGGGTATAATGTGGAACCTAAGAGTTGCTCTGATTTGCATTTCACTATTATTGATTTGGAAAATTTTTTCATTTTATTTGGATTTATTTCCCTTGAAAACTATCATTCATATCTTTAGATTATTTACCAACTGGAGCCCTTATGCTTAAAAAATTTCAGTTTGTCTTCTATTTTGGAAATGAGATCTTTTTCAGAAAAAATGCAGCAATAGTTTTTCCTAGATAACTTTCATTTTTAATCTTAGCTCTACTGGATTCATTTATGCAAAACCTTTTAAATGTTATGGAACCAAAATTGTCCATTTTATCTTCTGTGGATCTTTATTTCTTGCTTCATCTGGAACTTCCTGTCTATCCATGGATCTGAAAGATAATTTGTTCCTTTGATTTGTTTATTATATGATACTTTATATTTAACTCACATATCCATTTTAAGTTTATCTTGGAATATGATGTTAGATTTGTCTATGTCTATTTTTTGTGTGACTACTTTCCAGTTTTCCCAGTAGTTTTTTTCAAATGGGCAGTTCTTGCACCAGTTAGCTAGGATCTTTGGGCTTATCAACACTAGATTACAGTGCCCATTTGTTTCTGTATGCTATATAATTAATCTGATATAATCCCCTGATCTATCTTTTATTTCTTACGCAGTTACCAAATTGTTTAGATGACCATATACTTTGTAGGACAGTGTGAAACTTAGTACTTCTATGCCACTTTCCTTCTAACTTCTTTCATTATTGCATTGTTATTTTTTCTAGCTCTACAAGGTAATCCTTTGGAAGTATGATTGGTATGACACTAAGTAAATCAATTAAGTGTTGTCATTTTTATTATAGTGGCCTAGCCTACTCATGTACAATCAATATTTCTCCAATTATTTAAGTCTGTCTTCATTCTGTGAAGTGTTTTGTAGCTATATTCATAAAGTTCTTGTGCATCTCTATGTAGGTAGACTCACAAGTATTTTATACTATAGTTATTTTAAATGAAATTTCTTTCCATCTCTCCCTATGTTTTTTTGTTATTATAAGAAATGCAGATGACGTATGAGGTTTTATTTTTATATATTTCAATATGCTGAGGCTTTAAATAATTTTTCAGTATATGCTCTAAGGATTTCTAAGTAAACCATGACAGAACTGGCAAAAAGTAGTAATTTTTTCTTCTTATCCTATGCTTATTCCTTCAGTTTCTTTCTGCCTTGTCAATATAGCTAGCATTTCTAGCACTATGTCAAACAGTAACAGTGATAATGGACATGTTGCTTTACCCTCAATATTAATGGAAAGGTTTCTAGTTTATTCCCACTACCCAAAATTCTGGCTCTTCATTTTAGATAATGAGATATTTTTAAAGTGTTTAACACAGTGCCTGGCAGATAGTAGGTGCTATATAAATGCTTAATAACTTCCCTTCCCTTCCCCTCTACTTATCATATTAAAGAAAGATTCATTTATTCCTATAAATTCTAGCATTAACAGGAATGTGTATTATATCCTGCCAAGAGTTTTGTCTGCATCTATTCATCATGATTTTTAATGTTCTTATTATTGATATGGCCTATTATATTGATAATTTTCCAAATACTGAACCAACCCTGAATTACTGACATAAATCCAACCCACTCAGTGTATACTCTTCATGATATATTGCTATAACCCACTTGCTAATGTTTTACTTGAAATTTTTATATCAATGTTCATTAAGGATACTGGTTTATGGATTTCTTGTTTTGACTCCCAGTTCAGCTACCAAGAACAATTCTGTATCACAAAAGAAATTTTGTAAGTCCTCTTTTCCTATATTTTCAAACAGCTTATATCAGAATAACAGTTCTGCATTTGTTTGTGTGGTTTTTATACATGTCCACTTTGTGTCAAGATGACATAAACCGCTGAAAAATATGTACATTCCTTCCTATTCCCATTCAATAATCACCAGAAGTCTGTCATAATCAAATTTTCTAAAATTCTTTTCATGTCCTTATTTCTTGTTTTCTTAAATATTATTAAATTTGTACAGGTCTGAACAGAGTGTCCTCACTATTATACTTCTACTATTTCTCCCTATAATTCATTTAACTTTTCCTTTAAGTACTTAGAAGCTATATCACTTGGTACATAGAGTTGGCGTGGATATTAATTTATTGTTTATTGTACTATTCAGCATAATGCAGTTTCTCTTTCTCTAATTTTAAGGTCTTTTTTTCTATAGCCTTGTCTAAGACCATTATGGCCACTCTTGCCTTTTTCACTTCATCTGAAGCAAAAAAGATTTTGCTCTAGCCCGTCACTTAAACTCCCTGAGAACCTTTGTTTCACATGTGCCTCTTATAAACATAGTTTGATTGTGATTTGTAATCCATTTTGCGATACATTTTCTCTTCTATGAATCCATTCATATTCATTTATTATCATTAATTGTGGATTTCACTTTATTCTGTACTCTTATGATTTTCCCTCTCTTTTGTTTCACACTTTCTCTAGGAAGGAGAGAGTAGTAAGTACAAACGTATTTAGCATCAGAGCTCTAGGTCTGATGCAATCTTCTGTTCCCCTGACCATCTTCTCTTTCACTCATCCAGGGGCAAGGGACAGGTTCTTATCCTTTCATTCCTTTTAGAAATCTCTTTGAGGTTCATCCTCCATGGTTAGAGTTTGTTTTACTTATGACCCATCCTTTCATTATTCTCTCCTCTCCAATGATACACATCCCTCCTGTTTCCCTGCTGAGTGAAATGTATTTCTGCATCCAACAATATTTGTGTATTCATCCCTCTTTTAACCAGTTCAGATGATGATGAGGTTCAAGTAACACCCATTCCCCTCAAACTGTTTCCCTTTTTTGCATAATTTGCCACTTACATACCCAGATTAGGAGATAATTTCCATCTTTCTTTCCTCTCCCCCTTGTATATTCCTCCCCCCCCCCTTTCCTTTCTTCTTTTAAGATTATCAAAGCTTGACAAAACTTCTCCCAGTCACTCTGTTTTGACTTTCTCTATGAACCCTGAGGATAAGGTTCTGACAGAACAGGTGTGCCATCACTCCTATTAGAATGTAAATACTTCATTAATATTTTTTAGCTCTTTAATAATTTATCTTTTTACATTTATCTTGACTTTTTAATTTTTATTTCAAAGTTTCTACTCAGCTCTGATCTTTTTATCAGGAATGCTTGGAAGTCCTCTTTGTTTTGTTAAAGATCCACTTTTCTCCTGTAGTCTTATACTGTTTTGCTATATAAATTATTCCTGGTTGTAAGGCTGTCTTTAGTCTTCTAGAATTCCCAACTCTACAATGTTTCAAAGTAGTGGCTGCTAAATCTTGTATCACCCTCACTATAAGATACTTAATACTTTAATTCTTTCTGACTGCAGTGTATTTTCTTTGAGCTGAAGGCTCTGGATTTGAGCTATAATGGTCCTGGAGGTTTTCATTTTAGGGGTTAGGAAGTGACCAGTGGATTCTTTCTCTATTTTCACTTTGCCCTTTGATTGTAAGAGGTCTGGGCAGTTTTCCTGAAATATGATGTGAAGCCTCTTTCATTGGTCATAGCTTTCAGGTATTCTAAAGATTCTTAAATTATCTGTACTTGACATATTTTCCTTGTTAGTTGTTTTTGAACTGTAATTATCTTACATTTTCTTCTATTTATTCAGTCTTTTGATTTTGTTTTAATATTTCCTAATGTCTCAAGGAATCATTCATTTCTTTTTGCTTCATTCTAATGTTCAAGGAGCCTGCTGGTTGGGTAAGTTTTATAATTATTGTCCTAAGGTGATAATTTTCTTTTCCAAGTCTTTCCTCCACAGTCTTTTCCAATTCTTTTCTCTAGTACTCTCATTTCACTTATAAAGTAATTTAAAAATTCTTTCTTAACTCTTGCTTCATTTCTTTTAGGAATTCTAGTTGAACTTGCACCCAAACTGTGTTTTTCTTTGAGGTTTTGCCAAAAGATTTTTTGGAGTGATTCCCTTCTTCTAGAATTTGTCTTGGGTGGTCCTGTCACCATAAGAGTCTTTATTGTAGAACTCTTGTTGTAACTCATTCTGCTAGTCTTTTTGCATTAGGGCTAGGCTCTGTACAATTCTGGAAGAAATGTCTAGGCCTTGCTTTTCTTATATATTGAATTTCTCTGGGTATTGAGTAATATGTTCTTCATGGATCTTAGGACCACCTCAGGCTGGAGACTTACAGGCTTTCTGTGCTCCTAAAGTTGTCTGATCCAGCCCTCCTGGTCTCAACTATGTGAGGATTTCCTGACGGGGGTTTGGATATAAACAACACAACTATGGATTTGTCCCTAGTTGGAGCTACAGTAAAATCCTAGACCCCAATCACAGTCAACTAAATTATAGGGTCAAAGGTTCAGCACAACAGAAATCTAGGATTCCCCTTGGTCTGAACTTCCTGCCCCGGCTTTTCTGCTATAGGCTTCAAAATGAGATAGAATCTGGAACTAAGTTTCTGCTCTGTTCACAGAATTAGAGCACCACAGAGCTTCTAATCTCTTCTGTTTTTGCTCTTTGCTCAGTACCCAGCCTTGGGTCTGCAATTGTTCCTTGTCCTATGCTGTCACACCAGGTGGAAGTCCCCTTCTTAGTCTACACCTGATTTGAGATCCCACACTATGGTATGTGTGACAGCTTCCAACTGGCATCTACCTTTGCTCTGGCAATAGCCTTAGGCCCTTTTTGTTGCCCAAGTGTACATCCCCAGATCTCTATTCAGTTCCTACCCTGGAAAGCTCTGTGCAGTCCCCTCCTAGCTAGGTTCTATGTCCACAAACATCTTCGTCTCTATACACCAACCTCATCTGGAACAAAATTACTTGCTGTGATTTTCCTTTGATTTCTCTATCAAGATTTGGTCTGTTAAATTTCCTAGAGTTCTATGGAATAGTTGTGAAGGAAAGCTGGGCTGTACTCCTTCCTACTTCACTATTCTGGTTGATCTCTCTTCACTTAAATATAAAGACTACATCCATACCACCCTCAGCAGAAAGGAAAAACATTTACTTCTCTTTTACTTCCAAAATCATTCTGGGTACCCCTAATATTCTTATTCAATAGCTAATCTGTCTCTGAAACTTAAATTTCTGTCCTTAAAAGTTCATATTAAAGTCAAGTTTAAATACAATACCTGCAAGCAGTCTAGTGATGTACTGACCACCCGTGGAGATTTTGATTGACAGGCCAGTTCAAATGGAAGGAAATATTTGTCAGCCTCGATGAAGTTTGCTTTTGGTGGTGCGGCAACCCCAGGTCTGATTTAACAAAAGGAAGGGTAAAGACGGAAGAAAATAAAGTCGTAAACATCTTTAGAACTACCCTCTCTAAACGCAGTTTTCAAATTAAATATGACTACAAATAGTATCTGTGACTCAGATAATTAAAAGTTTAAACCCTGCATTAGGGAACACACAAGTACCACAAGCAGCAGGCAAAATCCCTTTTTAGCTAATGTATCTATCATTCTGTATTAGTCATAGTTATACTGCTAGAAAGAGACTAACTAGCACCATTATTAAGAAAGGATTTCCACACACATAAGCTTTCTCTATGCCTCTATATGCCATAACTCTAAGAAGACAAAATCAGAAAAAGTTCAAACATTAGCATTAAGGTTATCTTGATTGTCCCCCAAGTTCAGTGACCTAATATCCCATTGTTTGCTTAGTAGTTACTACCCACCAAGTATGAAAAGAGTGTAAAGATTACTGTAAGCTCTTCACTATATTTTCCATATATGTGAGAAGTAGGCTAAATATAATGGGGAGAACACTGAAGTGGGGGGGCAGAGAAACATGGGGTTTATTTCCCCATGTCTAGGACTAACTTGTTGTGTAACCTTGGAAAATCACTTCCCCTATTTGCTTAACAATGGGTAACAGCAGCTAAGCCACATAGCTTACCTTTGCTTTTCTAGTTCTGCTTTAATTTCATCTAGAAAGGAAGAAGGTAATAAAAAAGACAGTTACATTGGATATATGCAGCAGAATATGTTTGATTTTTTTTTAGACTTAACTTTAGATTTTTACAATATGGGTTACAAGGAAAATAAAGTAGTAGTTACAGAAAGTGAAGCAAGTTGCTACGTAAAAATATGGATTAAACAGATTGATGATTGGTACTCTGTTTTAAGAAAGAATACTGCCTAAGAAAACACCAAAACAGGGGCGGCTAGGTGGCACAATGAATAGAGCACCAGCCCTGGAGTCAGGAGGACCTGAGTTCAAATCCAGCCTCAGACACTTGACACACTTACTGGCCGTGTGACTTTGTGCAAGTCACTTAACCCCAACTGCCCTCCAAAAAAAAAAAGAAAATAATTATTTTGGGGCGGCCATGGAAGCACAGCGAGTAAGAGCACCAGCTCCGGTGTCAGGACGACCTGGGGATCGAATCCGGGCTCAGACACTTAGCACCCACCCAGAAACACCTGGCTATGTAATTTGAGCAAGTTACTTAACCCCGATTGCTTATTAAAAAAAAAACACACCAAAAAAGCAGGGTTGTTGGTTTTTTTTAATCCACTACCAAGACATATGGGATTTTTTTTCCCCTTTAGAGAAATTTAATCCTAGATCTTAGGTTCTCTATACTTATTAAAACAATAAACTGCAGCACATAATAACTGTGTCCATACATCCAGAAATGTCTGGTATCTATTCAAAAACAAACAAAAAAACCACTTTTATGCCATCAGTGTTTTAGATTCATGTATCAATATTTCTTCACACAGTATCCTGATACTTGGGATCTTGTAATATTTAGTTATTTTAGAATTCCAGGACATACATCTCTGGATGCTCAAAATTCTTTTTTGTTGGGAAACTGTGTACATGATTTGACCTCAGAACGCCGTAAGAAAACTACACTTACCAGGAAAATGCAGATTATAAACTTTTCGTTTTGTTCACATCCAAGCCAACTATCTGGATGGTTCTATACCATCCATAAAATAGTTGAAGAAATATTTGTACATACAACCAATATCAAACATTCTGCTGCTATACATAACTCATTAGGTCTACTGCAAATGGAGTTGGATAATAACTTGAAGTCTTAGAAAAAAGCCTTACAGGAAAAGTGTGCATATGTTCTTTATGAGATAAAATTCACCTTTGCCTCCCTTCTATTATATCTTGGCGAGGTAGAGGAGGAATGAGATTGTAGGAGTGGTCAATGAGATCTCATACCATGAGGATAGCTAAACTTTCAGTAATCTATACTCACAATGTCAAGACCCATTTGGATGATGAGATCATGACACAGAGCAACATTAGTTCCCAATGTGGCAAAACTCAAGTATACTGAGGTTTGCCTTTAGCTTTTGCACTTATTGGTATTAAATAAGGTGAAAATTCCTTGATAAGGAAGATGGCAGAATAGTTGCTTTCTGCAAACTTCTCCAATTTCAAACCTCAAAGTAAAGGTATTTTGTGATATGTCCATTGTTATTGTTTATTTTTTAACTATAAGATACAAAGAAATACAGGCTTTTTTTAAACTTAGGGGAGTTTTAGTTGATGTCTCATTAATTTATTTTCTTAACATATCACATATTTCCTATCATTGGAATTCCTTCATGAAAACAGAGTTGAGTTGGGTTCAGAATCTACAAAGACAGAAAATCAGTAAAATGTAAGAGCTTCATGCAATAACATGAAAGAATTCTAATATATACAGCTTCCATTCAGTGTTTTCACACCAAATTCATATATCTAGTACAGGTTTATAAGCAGAGGTAAATTCACATACTTTCATCTCAGGGTTAGACATAAGGCTCCTGAACCCTGCTCCAACCCAATAGGTGGCAGACATTCACTGCCCAGCCACATAAAAGAAAGGAACAATGGAAAGAAGAAGGGAAAGGGAGGGTGGAGAGGAATAGAAGACTCAAACAGATCAGAAACATCAGTGCTGAGCCCCGCAGGCTAGAGGGGAATAACTATCAAGTTTGTGGGAAAGGTGACTGAAACCTGGCTGAGTCTAGTCTTTCTCTACCCCAGGTTATTCCTGGCAGAGAACCCAGCCTAGTTCACCAGGATATTCTCCAAAGAAATGAAGCTTAATACAGCCAACAGCTCAGCTTTACAGATTTGTGCAGTAACTGAAGGGAGAAAAATCAAAGAGTAAAAGATTCCCAGATACAAGTGTTGGGAAATACCAGCTAAAAGACCAAAAGATCAAGAGAGAAAGTACAACCCGCCCCCCCCAAATAAACCAAGAGGGAGGAAAATAAAACATAAGGAAGAATAAATAAAATCTAAAGAGAGACCATGGCACTTTGACTAAGTATTACAATATGAAAAAAAATGGTTCAATACTGTCTAATGGAAGGGAATCCTGCCAGATTCTCAGAAATCACACAATAGCAAGAAATTCCAGAATGGTTCAAAAGAGAAACAAAACTCTTAAAATGGGATTTTAACCTTTTTGGTGGGCCATGGATCTATTCCATAGTCTAATGAAGCCCATGGACCCCCATCTCACATGCTTTTAAAATGGATAAAATGCTTTTAAATGGCTAAAATAAAATACTTAGTAAACTAATGGTTTACAAAGTAAATCAATAAAACAATTATGATGGCGATAATAATTAACACTCATATAGCACTTTAAGGTTTTCAAAGGACTTTACATATCCTCATTTGAATCTTACAATATCTCTTTGACAGGTGCTATCATTATACCCATTTTACAGATAAGGTAACCCATTATACAGAAATAGTTATAAAAAATTTTTTTTCTAAAAAGTTCCTGGACCCAGGTTAAGAAGTTGCCGTAAAAGAGGAAACCAATAATGAATCTGGGTGGGAAATCAGTGTTTCAATGAAGAATTTTAAAATATCAGAGTAGGAAAAATTGAATATATGATAGAGAATCTCTCCAAAAAAGCTCTGAGAGGGAATAACAGATCTGAGGCAGAAAAATACTAACATGTCAAAACATCTAAAAAAACAAACATGTAACTCCTAGACAGGCCAAAACAATGGACCTTAAATACTTGAGGCAGAGATAACTTAAAGAGGTCTTCCAAAAGATGACAAAAAAAGCCCAAATATCACAATTCAGGAAATAACATAAAACTGTCTAGAGCAACCTCTGAAAACAAAGCAATGATCAAGAGAATTCACATTGCTGCCAGGAAAAAGAAAAAAAAAGCAAACAAAGCTCCCTCTTTAAACTTCAAAGTACAAAGTGGTTAAATTCCTCAGTTTTCAAAGCAAACAACAAATGTAAGCAGTCAAGAAAATGCCATTCAAATAAGAAAAGGCAATATGAATAATACAGGATTATTCCATATTCATAAGAAATCAGAGAGGAGAACAGGAGGGAATTTTCCTTAGTCCACAGGGAATGGGAAGTAAATGCACTGAGCCAATGACTGTTTAGTATGTTATTTGGGCAAAGATGGAAACACAGCCCATGGGATGCCTGGTTCTGATGTTCAATGGACATATTCAAATCACAACAAACAATGAGAGATTTGGATATGAAGACTAAATAAATTCCATTTGGTTGCTATTTCCTATGCTTAAACTGGTTTTCTGACCTTTGAGGTTATTTATATTCCTCAAAATTATCGATGATTAAGCAATTAATCAGAAGTACTTCTTATACATTTAAGTTTATTTATATAATAATCTTTCTCCAACCCCAACATAAGGATGAGGGTGGGGATGGAGGATTAATGGGAAGGAATAAGCACTTATATAGTACCTATTATGTGCCAGACAAGGTGCTAAGCAGTTTAGAAATATTTTCTCTTTTGATCTTCACAATAATCCTACAAGGTAGGGGCTGTTATTATCCCCACCTGAAAGTGGAGAAGACTAAGGAAAACAGAGGTTAAGTGACGTGAATGAGATCACACAGCTAGTCAAGATCTGAACCTCAATTTGAACTTGGGCTTTCCTGACAGCAAGTCCAATAATACCTAATATTTATATAGCACCTACTATGTGCCAGGCACTGTTCTAAGTACTTTATAATTATCATTTCATCTGATCATAATAACAACTCTGGGAGGCAGGTGTTATTATTATGCCCATTCTGCAGATGAGGAAACTTGAGTTAAACAGAGCAGAGGTTAAGTGCTGTGCCTGTGGTCACATAGCTTGTTAAGTATCTGAAATTCAATCTGAACTCAAGTTTTCCTGACCAGTGCTGTGTCTACTGTACCACCTACCTGTGAGTAAAATATATGTAATAAAATAGGGGTCAAATGTTTATATTTGCTCTGTAACGCTAAAAAAAAATTTAAGTAATTTAGGAATTTAATTTATAAACTTGAGATGCTTGTGGAAAATTGTAGCAGCTTTGGAAACCAAGGAATTTTTTAAAGTTTTACTGGTACTTGAGGTTTTTATACCACAAGCATTTCCTGGTATACCCCTACCACTGAGCCCTCCTTCATAACACAGAAAATGAGTGAAGACACAAAGACCGTAACAGTTTCTGCTTCCACATCCAATAAGCCACTATCTCTCTATCAAGAGGTCTGTTTCACCAATAAAAAGAATGCATTTTTATGCTGAGTGAAGTAATCAGAATCAGAAGAACAATGACTACAATAACATAAATGAAAACCCTGAAATGAAGCTAAGCTGAGTAACTTACAATAACCAGTCTTAGATCCAGAGAACAGAAAACACACCTCCCTAATTCTGGCAGAGACAAAGGATTCTAGGGGCAGGATGCTGCATAAATTGTCAATGTACACCTACTACTTTTGCTTAATTGATTTTCTTTCTCATTTAATCAGGGTGAAGGAGAAAAGTGACATATACTCAGGAATATTTGTCATGGAAAAGTAAAACATATCAATAAATCCTACTATAATTTTTTAAAATAAAGGATATTGGGGAGAAAAGCGTAGGGCTGTTTTGAGAATCCAGTTATAAATCCCAGACATGAATTAAAATGAGGTTCCCTGGAGCTGGGAGAGGGGGCTGCAAAAGCCAAAATTACTGGATATTTTAAAGTACAATCCCCACACAAATACATTCATTTAGTTCAATGAAAGGACGGTGCAAATCAAAGTCATTGAAAGATAAACTAACACTGCAATGAGAGAAAATGTAATACTTAACTCAATGTACAATGGATATAAAATTTGAATTGGTTGTACTAAAATTCAAGATGGTGCAAAATGACACAGATGAGTTATCATATGATTTGCATGTAAACGTGAAGTTAAACAATCTGTGCTTATAAGTTAAAAATACCACAATGTGCCATATTTCTCATCATTCTTTTTTTATAAACATGTAATAAACTGGTTTCCTCCAAAAGTGCAACCTTTAAAAAACTGTGCTAATTTGGGGCCAATTATAATAATTTGAAATTTTTATTTAATTTGTTTAAATTTTTTATTGATCTTAATTTTGAAAGTGAAATAATCAAAAATCCACAGAAGCAGCTGGAGCTTGTATAAGCAAAGAAAAAAAAGACAGTTCAAAGTGGCAGAGATAAAAAAAAAATTAAAAGGCCCAAATCCAAAAAAAGAGAGCCACTATGTTTTTTATGTGGATTAACAAGTATTGTTACTGATACAGAAAAAAGGCTTCTGTTTGTTTTGTGAAAATATTTTAGTTTTAGATAGCATGAAACCTAAAAAATTAAAACACCCTGAAAGTATAAACGTAGAATATGTTGGCAAGACCAAAAAATTGTTCTAAAGAAAATTAGATGGGGGCAGCTAGGTGGTGCAGTGAATAGAGCACTGGCCCTGAAGTCAGGAGAACCTGAGTTCAAATTTGGCCTCAGACACTTAACACTTACTAGCCGTGTGACCTTGGACAAGTCACTTAACCCCAATTGCCCAGCTTTCCCCCCTCCAAAAAGAAAAAAAATAGTTGCTTTTAATAAATAAAAACAATCTTTTTCAAAAGCCAAGTCTGTGATATCAAAGGGGTTTACATTATATGAAGTTGCTTATAGAATAAAAAGCCTCAACCAATAACCAAGCAAATAAGTATCTATTACTCCCTTTTATGAACCAGGCACTGCCCTAAGGGGGATTACATTCTTCTTAGTCATTTCCAAACCATGCTACTCTGTGAGAGTACCCTCCCCTTGGCTTCTTCCCTCATAACTCCCTTCTAAGTTGTTTTCTCCCATTAGAATGTTAGCTTCTTGAGGCAGGATGCTGTTCTATCCCCAAAGCTTAATACAATGCCGAGCACAAAATATGCACTTAAATTGAGGAATAAATTCATTCACGGTTTTGTTTTTTTTTGTAAATGGAACCTATGCAGAGAACTCTCAGTAAAGAATTTCCCCTAATAATGCACAATGGCACCTTTTTGCAATTTATAGTCTTTGAGAGTTGACTGGGGCACTGAGAGTGACTTGCCCAGGGTCACAAAGACCACATGAATCAATCAATCAATCAATCAATCAATCAAGTACTATCTTTACTAAGTAGGTAACTTAGGAACATCAAGATGCCCTCAAGAGTAAAAGGAAAGTTCAAAAGAGGTGAGGGTACAGGGAGGAGCTCTGTTTTGGACATGTATCTTTTAAGGTATGCATGCATAACTAATTCAAAATGTTCAAGAAGCAAACTAAACCTCAGAAAAGACCAGGACTGGTAGATAGATAAGTGAATCATCTGCCTAGAGATAATTAATAAGAGAAAGGCTGATATTACATACAGCTAATGGGAGTCTAAATTATGCTTGGCAAATCATAGGCAAAACAGTTTTGAATGTTTCCATTAGTAGATTATATGGTAACCAAACATTTCTTGAATGTTTGAAGGTCACTTCAATCAACTAAAGGGAGAACCTAAAACCTTCCTATTCTGTTTTGCAAATAGATAAGCAACCAAAAAGACTAAACAACAAATGTAAAGATTTGATCACATGTGGTCAATATATTGTTAAAACTGAGTGAAAATTTATTTGTAAACCTACTGGTGGCAATTTCATATCGAGTTGTTTTCAATGTAACAGATTTTTAAATGAAGATTCTATAATATAGGAGGTACTGTATGGGATTCTGCACCGAAAGAGCTCAATCAAAAACATGATGAAATGAAGGCCCATTAGACCTATAGGTATAGGTATAGCTGTGGGTCCTTACAATTTGGACAAATTGCATGCTTTAAAGATTATCAGAAATATAAGAGAGTAGATACATATGTTTTTTCAAATAGTTACAAGAATGAACAACTTTATTTTAAAAAGATCATTAAATACAGGCACTGGGGTATAGAAATCCATCTTGCCCTACTAGAAAGTTGGGGGGAGAGATGGGGAAGGATATAAGAGAGAGCAGATTGGGGAAAGGGGTATTCAGTAGGCTTGCTATCTTGGCATGGGGGGGTAGGGGAAAGATGGGGAGAAAATTTGTAACTCAAAATCTTGTGGAAATGAATGTTGAAAACTAAAAGTAAAAAGAAAGATCATTAAAAGGAAGGCTCTCTGTACAACTGTGAGACATACAAAGACAGAACATTCAACTGTTCCATAGTATTTACAAAACACTTTTTGCTCCCAGAACACTTTAAAAAGTATTTAAGCTTCTGGAACTATGCCCAAAGGGCTATAAGTAATTTCATACCCTTTGACCCAGCAATACCACTTCTAGGGCTGTATCCCAAAGAAATCACAGAAGCGGGAGGAAGACCCATATGAACAAAAATATTTATAGCAGCTCTTTTTGTGGTGGCAAAGAATTAGAAATTAAGGGGATGCCCATCAATTGGAGGATGGCTGAATAAGTTGTGGCATATGAATATAATGGAATACTATTGTGTCATAAGAAACAAGGAACAGATGGACTTCATATTTACCTGGAGAGGCTTATACGAACTGATGCTGCGTGAGAATAGCAGAACCAAGAGAAATTTGTACACAATTACAGACACAACGTATGTGTGACAACCAATTTTGATAGACTGGACTCTTCTCAGCAATGCAGGGCTATAAGTCAGCTCCAAAGGACTCATGATGGAGATGTCTACATTCAGAGAAAGAACTAGAAAGGACAGAATTTGAATGCAGATTGAAGCAAATTACCTGCTCTCTTTCGTTTTCTTGCATGGTTTTGTTTCCTCTTTCCCACTGTTCATTCCATCCGGTACAATCCCTCTTTATAACCTGACTTATGTCTAATGTGAAAGTAACTGCAGATCCTATACCTGATTGTATGTCGCCATGGGGGGAAGAAGGGGAAGAAAATTTGAAACTCAAAGAACTATGGAACTGAATCTTGTAAACTAAACTTTTAGTAAACAAATTAATAAAGACCAAAAAAATTAAAGAAAAAAAGGTCACATAATAAAAAAAAAAGTATTTAAGCTAAGAAGAAATCACTATTTTTCTTAATAATGAAGTCAAATCATTTTATAACAAAAATTTCTCCTGAAACATGCAGTTGGAAGATATTTTTAAAAACTGTGTACACTAAATAAATCAATGCAAAGTCCACAAATTCATATCCTGATCCAGAAAATCAAGCAAACTGCATTTATGAAAAATATAGAGCTATGAAAAACAAACTTAAAAGTATATTTTATCTTTCTCAATTTAAAAAATGCCAGACACACAAATGAAAAGACATACTGATCACTTGACAAGGATAAAGAAGCAATCTTTGCTTTATTTTAAAGATTTTGGTTATTTCTATATGTTGACAGTATAAAAGAATATATTTGACATGGATAAATTATACATTTGGTCTTACTCATCTAAACAAGAATAGTTAACAGATCTGTTAGAAAGTCAACCAGAGCTTATTAAGTGTTTACTATGTGTCAGTTTGTGAAGATACATGAAAGCAAGCAGTTGAAAATTTCAGAAGAATATAGAGTACTTGGATTTATTTTTTTAAATAAATATAAATATGACTACTCTTTGATATATCGTTTGCATAAAATTAGGTTCTTCACTATAGCTGTTATAAAGATAAGATATAGATTTGAATATGGGTTGAACAAAAGAATTGTTATTCTAACAACTTTTTATTGATTTATTTTCTGTGTATACCATCTAGATTTCTTGCTTCTCTCTCTCCCAGAGCTATCCCTTATAATAATGGTATCTTCTCAATTCTTTTCTGTGGGACCAAGCTTGTTCTTTACAATTTTCCAACATTCAGTTTCTGTTGTTGTAATCATTATATGTCTATTTTCCTGGCTTTGTCTGCTTCACTTTGCTCCAGTTCACGTAAAATTTTCCCACAGTTCTCTGTAGTTATCATTTCCAAATGATATTCCATTACATTCATGTACCACAATTTGTTTAGTCATTCCTCAATCAATAGTTATCTACTTTGTTTCCAATTCTTTGAGATCATAAAAACTGCTGCCATAAATATTCTGGTATTGATGCAGCCTTTCTTTTTATAAATAACCTCCCTGGGATATGTGCCTACTGGTGAAATCTTTGTGTGAAAGAATATGGACATTTCAGTTATTTTATCTGGATAATTACAAACTGCTTTCCAGAAGGACTGAACCTATTCAGAGCTCTATATCAGCAATGCACTGCTGTGCCTGCCTCTCCAAAATTCATCCAACATTGACAATTCCCGTCTTTTGTCACTTTGACAATTCGAAGGATGTTATGGAAATCTGAGCTGTTCTGATTTGCATTTTTCTCATTACTTAATGGTTTGGAACATTCCTTCATAGGGTTGTTAATAGTTTGTACTTTTTTGAGCATTGTTTGTTTCTATCCTTTGACCACTTTTTATGGCTTTTGGTCTCATATTTCTGTTAGCTGTCTAATAAAATATATTCTGTGATATCAAACTCCTATCAGAGATAAGTGATAGAAAGATTTGTTTCCCAGGCCACTGCTTCTCTTAAATGCATTAATTATGATTGTGCAGAAGCTTTTCAATTTCAAAAAAATGGGTGAACTACAATTACCAAGTTTGGTCCCTAAGAGATATGAGAATTCACCTTCTTCCCTTCTTAATACTACATATAACCATCAGATTCTGTTGATGTGTTGGTTAGTTTTACACAACTGGTTTTTTTCTTTGTCTTTTTCTTTTTATTTCTTTCTCATAAAGAATGGGCTTTTGGATAAGTGAAAAAGAAGAGATAGATCTTGAAATAAATGTGAAGTGAAAACAAATGATATCAATTTTTTTTTTATTTAAAAAAGAAAAACAGCCACTGATAAGAATAAAAATATTCACTGAATTTGAAGTCAGAAGGCCTGGATTTAAATCCCAACTTATTACTTACTCCCTATATGAACTCAGAGAAGTCCTTTGGGTCTCAATTTCCTCATTTATAAAATGAGAGGGATAATGAATATGAGGTTGTATCTCATTATTTCTGTGACATATCTAATATCATTCTCTAATTCTGATATGCTTAGAAAAACTCAGGAGAAAGGGGAAATCAAAGGAGAACAGTCAGTAACAGACAAATCTATTTGCTTCTTTCATAATGTGGGAAGAAGAAATTGGACACCAACATGCAAAGTTGCCAAAAGTCAACCACAAAGATCTTAGAAAGCACAATAAAAAAAAATCCTGACATTTGGGTGTATCAATGATTTTATCAGCGTGGACACTTTCTCCACCAGTGCACAGCCAGGTCATACAATACAATTCAACTTTCATTAAACCTAGGTAAAAAGAGCTTCGAGAAAGGCACTGTGCCAGAAGTCGGGGAATCAAAGGCAAAAATAAGAGTCCTAGACCTCAAGGAATTCTGATTCTGCTAACTAGAATGACACCAGGTAACAACAGGAGGAAAGAAAAAAAAGGTTAGTCTGCCCTCAGGGAACTCAATAGGGAAAAGATAAATATAACAGATAAGGAAATAATATTAATTTGTTACTATAAAAGAGATTACCAAACAACTGGGAAACTCAACCTACAACTCTGGTCGATGAAATTCCATTCAACAAGCAGTTATTAAGTGCTAAGCAACCTGCTAAACTATGGGGATACAAAAAGGAAAAAAGAACAAGTCTCTGCCCTCCAGGAGCTTATAACCTTCTGAAGGAAAACAACATGTATGCAAGTAAATGCAGAAATTATAAATAAAACAAATAAAAAGTAATTTCAGGAAATTAAGGAGCAAGTACTATCAACTGGGAGAATCAGGAAACACTTCTGGTAGGAAGATGAGCTAAATCTCACAGGGAACTAAGAATTCTAAGAGGCAGAAGTCAGGAACGAGAACATCATAAGCATATGTAAAGGAGTAAGACGCAAAGGATGAAACGTATATGGGGAATAGTAAGCAATCCCTTATGCTGGAACAGAGAATATGTAAAGCGGAACAATGTGTAATCAGTACAGAAAAATAGGCTGGAACTATATTGTAAAGGGCTTTAAATGCCAAACCAAGTTTATATTTTATCTTAGAGTCAACAAAGAGCCACCAAAGTTTCTTGGGATTGGAGTAACACTGTTAGACCTGTGCAATAGCAATCTGTAGCTGCATGGAAGGATTGGAGACAGAAGAAACTAGATTCTAGGAGACCAATTAGAAAGCTATTGCAATATACCAAGCAAGATGTTCTAAGTGCACCAATTAGGGTAGTGACTATGTGAGCAGAGAAATGGTGATGGATTTAATAATGTGGAGTAGAATTTTTAAAACTTGGTAACTGATTGGATATGGGAGGTGAGTGAGAATGAAGAGGCAAGAGTAACTACTAAATTGCAAATGAGAGAGTGAAGAATGGCAGTATCACAGAAATAGAGAAGTTAGGATTAAGAGTGGGTTGAAAGGAAAAGATAATGAATTCTGTTTTGGACTTCCTGTGAATTTGAAATACCCTGCCAGTTGGGGAGTCCAGCAAGCAGAGTGAAAAGTGGAATTAAAGTTCAGGAGAAAGACCTAAGCATGTATATATTGGCACCAAGTAAGGAATTAGTAGAAAAAGAGTTTGAAGATTAATGTGAAAGTTTACTGGGACAATCTCCCAGGATAGATGGGATGAATGGTACATACATGATGTCTGCCTTGACAAGAAGCAGTGTCACATCTTGCTCAAAGACTAGACCAAAGGAGAAATGGATAGATGATCTATTAGAGTGCTTGTGAAAGGAGGGAAGTAAAAAACTTTATGATGGAAGGCCTCAGTAAAGTAGGAATGAAAACTCATGACAGCCTCCATAAAGGAAGCAAAGTCATCTGATGAGAAAGAGAGTTAGAGTGCTGGAGGGGAGAGGTTTGGAATAGCCATTTTGTGAAATATAATAGGGAAATATATATATATTTATATAATAATAGAGAAAAATTAAAGGATTGCTAGCACAGCAATGAGGGCCCAGTTTAGTTTTGATATGGAATTTATAATAGACCCGGTCATCACAGCTGCATTTTTTTCCAGGAGCATTTTAGCAGCCATAGGAGTAGGAGCAGAAAAGATATATATGGTAGGCGCAACATAGGACTGAAGATTAGCAAATCATGAACTATGGTAAAACAAGAAGGGAAGTGATTAAATGGTAGAGAGTAGCATGAAGTAGAATTAGTTCATTCTAAGGAAAAAGTATAAGGAAAGAGAGGCCCCCCAAAAACGACAGATTGGAACAAAAGAGAGGAATAGAAATACTGAAGCTCAAAGTGTGAGATTATGGAGAGGAAAAATACCGAAAATATGAAAAGATGGATTATGACCAGAAAGGGTCATTTCAGAGTTCAAGTTTATGAAGTTCACCTTCACTCAGAATGCCATCCAGTAGCATGATGCCATCTCTATACAAGGAACTATTTGTTATTTTCATGGCCAACTGTGTAGATTTATTTCTTCACTAACATGGACCATTTGTAAATTGTCATTCTTGCTATATAAATGATCTACCTCCTTTTCTGGTTTCACATGTCCTTGATGATATCTCTTATATAATTAATTTCATCTATCATTGGTAACATGATGCAACTTATGCAAACCTGCCATGTGACTATCCATTTCCTGAGCAGAAGATTGGATTTGGAATAAAGAGGACCTGAATTCAAAACCTGCCTCAGACAATAAGAGTAAGTCACATAACCTTAGCTGTCTTATCAGTAAAATGGAGGGGGGGAAAATAGCATCTATCTCACAGAATTGTTTAAAGGATAAAATGAGATAACACATGTAAAGCACATGGCAAAACTTAAAGCACCATATAAATATTAGTTTACTATTATTCCTTTTGTGTCACCTACAGTCGTGTCTTTTCATACTGTAATTTCTATGATATAGAGTCATGTAGCATCTCTAGAATACTGTTACAAAAACAAAGGACTTTTGCCCTGAGGAGTAATTAGGGATAATTATAACACTGCAATTTCCCAAATCCAATAAAATCCAATTTCTCTCTCCTATTCATTATTTTCATACTCTCTAGACCCCATGGTTGTCACATAGAAAGTTACTATTACTACTACCTCTCAAGGAAAAAGGAATAAGGAGCAAAAGAGTGTAGAGTAGGAAAACAGAAAGAGAAAGGGTAAGAGAGAGAAAGAAGGAAAGAGTGAAGAATGGGGTCTTATCTTTAAGAAATGACAAATGAGAAATTAAGAGAAATTTGAAGATTTCTGAACAGTTGCAGAGCCAAAACAGGACATTAAAAATTATAAAGCAAACTAAAAGAACACTAAAAGACTGAACTCTGAACTGAAAAACAAAAGATGATTCCCAGAACAGATAACGAATTACACTTCCCTGATCTTCACAGAAACAGGTAATCTATGAGAACAGAATGATGCACACACTGCCACTCCATTTGTTGTTTTTGCTGGGACAAAGAAGTTCATAAATCACAAATATAAAAGGCATCAATAATAACATTTTTAAAAAAGAAAAAATGTATTATGGTAGCATATAGTAGAAACCAGATCTTAAAAACACATTGGTTTCCCTTCTATCCAAAGGGCAGATCTAATGGAAACAATAAATGAACAAAATGGGGCAGCCAGGTAGCACAGCGAGTAAGAGCACCGGCTCCAGTGTTGAGAAGACCTGGAGATCGAATCCCGGGCTCAGACACTTAGCACCCACCCAGAAACACCTAGCTGTGTAACCTTGAGCAAGTTACTTAACCCCAATTGCTTAGGGGCGGCCAGGTGGCTCAGCGAGTAAGAGCACTGGCTCCAGTGTCGGGATGACCTGGATCAAATCCGGGCTCAGATACTCAGCACCACACCCAGAAATAACTGGCCGTGTAACCTTGAGCAAGTTACTTAACCCCAATTGCTCTAAAAAAAAAAATAAAAATAAATAAATAAATAAAAGAACAAAATGAGAAAGAGTAAGCTGGCCTGGATACAATTAAAAAACTCTAGACAGGCTGGTTGGTAAAAAATCCTTTCCACAAAATACTGGCTGGGGTTGTGTTTCTAGTTTAACCAAGGGAAGAAAAGACTATAACCAGATTTGTAATGTTACACAAGTACAATTCAACCTTCTATTTCCCAATGCTAAGGAAGCTGCTTTCCCTGTCAATTCTAAGAAAAGCCCCAAGAGAATGTCTGAGCTAAGTCACTATTCTTTAGGAGAGTCAAGCCAAACATCTTGTGTAGCCAGGAATGAAATATCAAAAATAAAACTATTTTCCAAAACTAGTTGTAGCACTGAAAGGAACCAGACATGGACTCTGGAGATCTGGGTTCTAGATTTGCTTCTACCACTAATTTACATAGGAACCTTGCAAAAATCTTCCCAGCTTAGTTTTGCTATCTGTAGATGAGAAGACTGAACCAGATGATCTCTAAGGTCCCTTCCAGCATTGAATCCCATGAGCCAAATCAAAGGAATTATGAACACACTTTATCAGAATTCCTCATTTGCCCCATTAAACTCTATCTTGTATTCTGTATCCCTCAGTAAATCATAAGCTCCTTGAGGTCTGGAACTGTAATTTTTCATCTTTATATCCCCATAACTTTTACTGAGTACCTTGTACATTGTGGACTACCTCAATAAATGTTTGTTCAATTGATAATGGGATCAACACAGAAATGCGAGAAATTTTATATATGATCTAGTTCAACCCTCTTATTTTACAGAAAAGAAAAATAAGACCCAGAAACACTAGATGACTTTCAGAAGGTCACACAGGCAGAACATGGATCTATATTATATCATCTTTGTGTCAGTTGTGAACAGTTAAAACTAAATACAATAATGAGCTATTTTATTATATCTAAATACATAGAAGGCTATGTATTTAGCAATTAACCAAAAATCTTTAAAAATCCACTCTTTCAAAAAGAATATTCTTACTGTTTTTACTGACTCTCCTGCGGTTTAGGCACACGGGACACTAGGTCCAAATATACCCAACCATTTCCTTCACTAGTGAAGACTTCAAATTCATACAAAATAAAAAAAAACCCAACTAAATATAAATTTCAAAATGGTAATCCTTCATTTGCCTCTCCTACAACCCATCCTGGTAATTTTGTTTTTTATTTTAATTTTGTTTTTCAGCATTTTAGCAGGGATATTTAAATCAATTCTAATAATAATCCAACAAACAATTATAAATAGTTATGCACTAATCAGATCAGCAGTCTAATCACTAGTCAGGAGTTTTAGCTTCTAGGCTGACTTTCCTTAACTGCCTATTTGCTAGGACACAACCACTGTCCCTTCTGAGTCAGTTTCCTCACCTGTGATTCCCTAAAGTCCCTTCCAAATCTGACATTCTGTGACTCTACAGTATACATGTAGTTTTTATTAGATTATTAAAACTTTCAACACAAAGTAATCTGATTCCCATCAACTGGAGAATGGCTGAACAAGTTGTGGTACATGAATGTAATGGAATACTAATGTTCCATAAAAAATGATGAGCAGGCAGATTTCAGAAAAACCTGGAAAGACTTAACATGAACTAATGCTGAGTGAAGTGAACAGAACCAGGAGAACACAGTTAACACAGTAATGGCAACATTGTGTGACGACTAACTTTGAAAGACTTAGCTCTTCTCAGCAATGCAATGATCTAAGACAATTCCAAAAGATTCATGATAGAAAATGCTATCCACATCCACAGAAAGAACCATGAAGTCTAAATGCAGATCAAAGCATGCTATTTTTTTTTCTTTCTTGTGGTTTTCCCCTTTTGTTCTGATTCTTTTTTCACAACATGACTAAGGTAGAAATAGGTTTATATATGATTGTACATGTATAACCTATATCAGATTATATGCCATCTTAAGGAGGAGGAAAATTTAGAACTCAAAATCTTATAAAAGTGAATGCTACAATTGAAAAATAAAGTTTTTTAAAAAGAAATCTGATTATTTCAATGCATATCTTTAATTCTCAGATTTTTTTTTAAAAAGGATAGCTACTATTAATGAAAAACAATGAAAACATTGGTATCTGCTTAATAATTGTGTACAAATGCAACCCCTTACATTCTTTAATAGTACCTAGAAATAGGAGCAGTATTTATCAGACTTCACAAATTGGATCACTAACAGTGAAATTCTTTTTGAATCACATCAACATGAAAGAAGAATGTTGAAAAGAAATACAATTTACCTGACATTGCACAGACATAACCCAATGTATGACCTGGGATAAGTCACTGCATCTTTCTGGGCTTCAGAGCCCTCATATGTAAAATGAAGTGTTGGACTACTACCTCAAAAGTTTCTTCCAGGTCTTAGTCTATCAATCAGAAGCCTTCATGCACAAATACTGCTGCCCCATCCACCCCTATCCTTAAGAAAAGTTTTAAAGCTCAGAATTGCTTATTAGTGCTTTAAGTTCACCAAAAATAACTAATGTGGCAAATTTTGAAATAATTATTTTTTTGCTTCTTAGACTGAAAGACTCAAAACAATTTTCTTTCAGATAACAGACAAATGAAGAAATAGTCCCTGCTTTCAAGGAACTTATTATATTCTACTAAAATGTATATATGTGGACCTCCTTACTTTAATTATTTCTTCCTCCCCTTAAACTTTAAAATCAAGACTGATAAAATATTTAAAGTAAGAGACAAAGAAGTTATCCAATAGCATTTATAGTCCAACCTGATTACAGAGAACACCCACCATTTTACATGTGATTTTTTTAACAGAGGGCCTTCAAGTGACACTGCTCTTTCCGGGTTCCCCTACCTGTCTGACCACTCCTCTTCAAGCTATCCTTGGTTACATTTGTACATACACACACTCACACCTGTGAGGTAGTTGCCATTATTACCCCCATTTTACAGATAAGGAACTGAGGCTCACATGACTTACCCAGGGACACACAGCTAGTAGTAAACGCTGGCCAGGATCTGAACTCAGGTCTTCCTGACTCCAAGACCGGTGGGCCCACTATCTACTGTTCTGGTCCCCAAAACATCTCAAACTCAACATATACAAAACTGAATTCGTTATCTTTCCCCCAAAACTCTCCCCTCTTCTGAACTTCCCTATTTCTGTCAAAGGCACCAGTATGCTTCTAGTCTCCTAGGTCTATAATCTCAACATTATCCTGAACTTCTCCCTCTCTGTCACCCCACAGTTGCTATTTCTTGCCAATTCTAGCTTTATGATATCTTTCTGATCCCTTCTTTCTACTTACACAACCATCTCTCTTCTAGACTACTGCAATAACCTCTTAATTGGTCACCCTACCTCAAGTCTCACTATTCCAGTGGATCCTACAATTACTGCCAAAGTAGTTTTCCTTAGGTGTAGATCTGACAATATGACCGCCCTACTCAATCAACTCTGGAGGTTTCCTATTGCTTCTAAAGTAAAATAAAACTTCTCTGTTAAAGACACTTTAAAGTCCTACCTAATCTGATCCCAACATATCTTTTCAATTTTACAAAACATTACTCTCCCTCCCATCATCTGATATCTAGCCAAAATATCCTTCTTTGTCACACCAGGCACTCTATCCCTGGCTTTGCTTTTACTTACCTTTGTTTCAGAGTCCCATCCTTCCTTTAAGATAAATTTTGTCAACATCTTCTGCCTGAAGCCTTTTCTGAGCCCAACTGCTAGCACCTTTCCTCCCAAGTTATTTTTTATTTATACTTATTCATTTTATAAAAAATATATATGATGTATGTATAACATATATATATAATGTATACAGATCTATATGTATTTGTTTTCTTGTCATGGAAATGTAATAAACGCCTTGCGATTAAGGAATGTTTCATACTTTGTACTTCTATCCCTTTAATTAGAAAAAAAGAAAAAAAAAAAGCAAGTTGGGAGGGGAAGACCCTCAGGGTTGCTGTTCCAAAGAGAAACAAAACAGTTACCATGGACATTCACTCTAAGCCAGGCCATCCCTTGATTCACTTTTTTTTTCTTTTTGGAGGGGGGAAGGCAGGGCAATTGGGGTTAAGTGAGGTCACAGGGCTAGTATGTGTTAAGTGTCTGATGCCAAATTTGAACTCAGGTCCTTCTGACTTCAGGGCTGGTGCTCTATTCACTGTGCCACCTAGCTGCCCCACTTTGACTCACTTCTTAAAGAGGCCTATTCACTGGATGGGCATTATGTCACTCTAAATTAGTACATGAAAAGGTCTTAGCCTAAAAAGGCCAGGGTCTCCCATTGCATCCTGGGTCATCTGCCCTCATCCTGATGAATATCTGGTCACAGGTCTTTGGTCAGATCACTCTGGAGGCGAAAATGAGGCTGGTGACCTTGTACAGCCCACTCTCACTCAAATCAAAGTCAACTGCAAGTCATGTCATCATTTCCCTGATGCCGTGGTCCTCTTCAAAAACAAAGGACAAACACAACAACTTCTATCCCAGAGCCTATCACAGAAACTGGTACATGGCAGGCACAATAAACATCACTTATTTGTTGGCTGTTGGAATATCTGAGTACCTACATCACCTATAACACAAAAACTCTATAAGAAGGTCATTCAACAAATATTTGATGCTTATAAGTCTCTTAAGGTTTCCTTGAAATGTGTTGTTTTGTTTCAAATACCTTCACAGTATTTCACATTACCATACATGATGACAATTTCATTCAATTTCACATGAAATAACTTTACCCCCCTACTCTATCTTTTATAATGTTTCACTGCATATGTGTATTTTGGATGAGTATTATGAGAACACTTCAATAAAACCCTATTTCAGATTCTCATCTCTTAATTCAATTTCAATCCCACAACACTTACTATGTGCCTAGGTAGTGTTAAGCCTGGAGTCAAGAGACTTATCTTCCTGAGTTCAAATTCAGCCCCAGACACTTGCTAGCTGTGTAACCCTGGGCAAGTTACTTAACCCTGTTTGTCTCAGTTTCCTCATCTGTAAAATGAGCTGGAAAAATGACAAACCACTCCAGTATCTTTTCCAAGAAAGTCCCAAATGGGGTTCATGAAAAGTCAGATTGGACTGAAATGACTAAACAACAACATTTGGTGCTAGATGATTGGAATACAAAGCTTGTAAAAGTTGGTCATTGTCCTAAGAGCTTATTGTCTAATAGGCTGGCGGAAGGCTCGGGTAGGAAAGGAAAGCATGACACTACATAAACCCAAATAAATAGAATAAAAGAAAACTGTCATAGGGGCAAAAGAGAACCAGAAGTACTGAGAAATTTAAGGAGGTAAAGATAACTTTCAACTGGGGAAGTGTGCAATCAAGGAAGACTTTGTGGAGGATGTGGTACCTGAGAGAGACTTTGAAAGATTTTCAAGAGACAGAGATGGGGAAGAGGAGAAATCTATTCTAGGAAGAAGCGCTTAGTATTTTTTGCATCGTGAATCCCTTTAGTAGTTTGATAAAGCCTACAGACTTCTTCAAAGAATAATGTTTAGTTTTGTTGGGTTTATTAAATTTCTAATTGAAGGAAATCCTAAATATCAGCTGAAAGCTAGTAAAGTTAAAGATTTTTTTTTTCCCATCCAAGTTCACAGACCCTCCCCACAATCTATCTGTGGATTCCAACTTAGGAACCCCTGATTGAAAGCATGGGAAATGGGGTGAACATAAGCATAGAGACGAGAAATAATATGAGAACAGAGGAAAGGATAGTGTCCAGACAATGAGAATTCCTAGGTGTGCTAGAAGTAATGAATTATGCTGGGCCTTACTGCCAGAGTTACAGTTTGTCCATGGAAACCATTTTGGGGTTCCTAAACTATTGTTACCAAGGGGTTCCAGAAACCTGGGAATTTTTCATTATTATTCTTCATATTTTCAGGGAAAGACAAATATTTGATAGAGCCAATTCCTTTGCATATCAATGTTGTCAACAAAAGTGTGTAATTAGTGAAACTGTAAAAGCTTCCTAATTGGTTTTCCTATCTTCCCAATCCCCTCTCTAATCCATTCTTCATAAGGCTGACAAAAAGTCTTCCCAATTCACTTCAGTGTTCTAATGAAAAATCCTTCAGTCTCCCACTCCCCTGAATAAAGTAAAAATAATCTCCTGATCCTAGAGGCCAACGCCCATCAGGCCCAGGCTTCAATGAACCTTTTCAGTTTCATCTCTTATCTCTTACAACTCCCCTTCACATATTCTACATTCTAGCTAAACTGAACTACTTGGAATTCCCAAATTTTGTTCAGTCTTTTATCTTTGGGCTTTGCTTACAATCCTTCATTGAATCCTTCCCTATACCACTAGTCTTAAGTCATTCCTTAAAATCTCAAGTCAGGTGCTACCTCCTTCATGAAGCTTTGTTGATCATTCACCTACTTTCTTCCATCTTCTGGAAGCCATGCTTTCTCTTCGAAGCACCACAGTTTCTCAAATGTGATTCAGCCCAGCACACAGTAGGCATTTAAAAAAAAAGTTTGTTGAACTGACATTTCTTTACAGAAACCAGACAAGCGTTCCATAATCAATTTTAAACTAATGTTAAACTGGTCAACTAACATTTATTAAAAGCTTACTATGTGTCAGGTACTGTGTGCTAAGCCCTGGGAATTCAAAGGAAGGCAAAAAAAAAAAAATCCTGCTCTCAAGAAGCTCACAATCTAAAACACTTATGTTAATGTTTTCTAGACAGATCTCCCAATGCCATATTTTAAAAAAGAGAAGTATAAATTTAAAGAGATTTAAAGTGATTCCACTACTAAGAATATATTTCCAAGATAAGAAGAAAGCCTTCATGTATCTCAAAATATCACATTAGTATTTTTTTTTGCAGTGGCAAGGAATTGTAAACAAAGTAGATGCTCATCACTGGGGAATGGCTAAATAAACTGTGGTGCATGAATGCATGGAATATTACTCTACCATCAGAAATGACAAATATGATGAACACAAAGAAGCACAGACCTACATAAACTGATATAGAATGAAGTAAGCAGAAACAGGAAAACAATATACACTATGACTACAATTTAAATGGAAAGAACCACCACAAAACCACCAAAAGTAAATGTCAAGAAATTACAAAGTACAAGGACAGACCTTGAAAAGAGATATGAACAAGTTTCCTGGGGGGTGGAGCCAAGATGGCAGCATAGAAGCAGGAAAACTCCATGAGCTCCCCCCATAACCACCTCAAATACCTATAAAATATGACTCTAAACAAATTTTAGAGCTGCAGAACTCACAAAGTGACAGAAAGAAACAAATCTCCCGCTGCAGGCAGGCCAGCAGGAAGAGTCCATTGTAGTGCGCTGAGAACAGAGCCCAGCCCTAGGTGAGCCGCAGTTTTAGCCCCAGGGAGTCTCCAACCAGCAGCAGCTGGAGCAGACCTCAGGAGAATGGATCACCAGCAGCTGTGGTGGTTTCCAGAATTATCAACCCATAAATGCCAAAGACAAAGTAAAAGGTCAGTGTGGAACTCTGTTGGAACTGGGGGGGACAGAGGCCCAGTCCGGCCTCTGCCCCCAGAGTGAGAAGTGGTGGAGGTGCAGTAGCCGTGCAGCTGCCTCCATGTGGCTGCTTCAGAGCTCCTGGCCTGCAGATCGTAGGGGGGCCAAGTGACCATTCAGAGAGTAATCACTCTTGCTTTAACCTGCCTGGATCTGGATCACAGTCTTGGGTGGTGGTCCTGAGGTGTGTGACCAGTGAGCCACAGCGTATAGGGGGAGCTGTAGAGATGGTGCCC
Source organism: Petaurus breviceps papuanus (assembly GCF_028583685.1). NCBI lineage: Eukaryota > Metazoa > Chordata > Mammalia > Diprotodontia > Petauridae > Petaurus > Petaurus breviceps. Next base: position 2,698,222 of record NW_027187360.1, on the reverse strand, counting down.
TCCTAATAGCTCCAGCAGCTGCAAAAACCCCAGTGATCTGGGACAAAGCCCTCCCCTATGGAAGCAGATTTCTACTGTGGCAAAGAGCTCAAAACTCAAGTAATTGAGTGGCAACATGAGCAAGCAAAGGAAGCAAAGCAAGCACAGCAATACAACTTTAGATTCCTTTTTTGTGGACAAAAAGGATCAAAGCATGGAACAGGAGAAGACAACAAAGTCAGAACTCCTGTACCAAAAGCTTCCAAGAAAAATATGAACTGGTTACAGGACATGGAGGAGCTCAAGAAGGATTTTGAAAATCAAGTAAGAGAAGTGGAGAAAGAGAAATGAGAATGATGTAAGAAAATCATGAAAAGAGAGTCAACAACCTGACTGAAGAAAATAACACCTTAAAATACAGATTAACTCAAATGGCAAAAGAGGCCCAAAAGCCAACAAAGAGAAGAATGGTTTAAAAAGCTGAATTTGGCAGATGGAAAAAGAATCTCAAAAGTTCACTGAAGAGAATAATTTCTTCAGAATTAGACTGGAGCAAATGAAAGCTAATGACTTTATGAGAAATCAAGATACTATTAAACAGATCCAAACAAACGAAAAAATAGAAGGCAATGTGAAATATCTCACTGAAAAATCCACTGACCTGGAAAATAGATCCAGGAGAGATAATTTAAAAATTATTGGACTACCTGAAAGCCATGATCAAAAAAAAAAGAATCTAGAAATCATCCTTCAAGAAATTCTCAAGGAAAATTGCCCTGATATTTCAGAACCAGAGGGCAAAATAGAGGTTGAAAGAATTCACCAATCACCTCTTGAAAAAAGATCTCCAAAAGAAAACTCCTAGGAATATTATAGATAGGTTCCAGACTTCCCAGATCAAGAAGAAAGTATTACAAGCAGCCAAGAAGAAACAATCTGAATATTGTGGAAACACAATCAGGATAACACAAGATCTAGCAGCTTCTACATTAAGGAATCAAAGGGCTTGGAATATGATGTTCCAGAGATCAAAGGAGCTAGGATTAAAACCAAGAATCACATACCCAGCAAAACTGAGTATAATGTTTCAGGGGAAAATATGGTCAGTCAATAAAACAGAGGACTTTCAAGCATTCTTGATGAAAAAACCAGAGTTGAATAGAAAATCTGACATTCAAATACAAGAAGCAAGAGAAGCATGAGAAGATAAACAGGGAAAAGAAATCATAAGGAACTTACCAAAGTTGAACTATTTACATGCCTACATGGAAAAATGATAATTGTAACTTATGAAACTTTTCTCAGTATGAGGTTAGTTGAAGGAAATATAAATGTGTGTATATATATGTATGTATACATATATATGTCTATATAGGAGGGTATATGTGCTTATTAATACACATGTGAATGTGTGTATATATATGTGTGTGTATGTGTGTGTGTGTGTGTGTGTGTGTGTACAGGTATACATAGAGAGAGGGCACAGGGCCAGTTGAATAGGAAGGGATGATATTCAAAAGGTGAAATTGACAGGTAAGAGAGGAATATAATGAGAGGAGATGGGGAGAGACAGAATGGGGTAAATTACCTCATATAGAAGAGGCAAGGGAAAACTGTTACAATGGAGGGGAAGAACAGGAAGGCAAAAGGGAATGGGTCAACCTTACTTTCATTGAATTTGTCTTAGGAAAGGAATGACATACACACTAAATTGGGTATCTTGCCCTACAGGAGAATAGGGGGGAAGGGGATGAGAGGGGGAATGATGGAGGGGAGGGCAGGTTGAAGGGGAGGGAAGTTAGAAGCACACACTTTTGAAAAAGGACAGGGTCAAAGTAGAGAATAGAACAAGTGGGGAGTGGGATAGGATGGAGGGAAATATAGTCAGTCTTTCACAATATATCCACTATGGAAATGTTTTGCATAACTACACGTGTACAACCTACATTGAACTGCTTATCTTCCCAGTAAGGGTAGGTGACAAGGGAGGAAGGGAAAGAATCTGGAATTCAAAGTTTTAAAATAAAATGTTTAAAAAATTATTATTATTATTTACATGCAACTGGGAAATAAGATATACAGGCACTGGGGTATGGAGATCCATCTTGCCCTACCAGAAAGTTAGAGGGGGAATGGAGGAAGATATAGAAGAGAGCAGATTGGAGGAGGGGGTATACAGTAGGATGGCTGTTTCGGGATGGTGGGTAGGGGAAAGACAGGGAGAAAATTTGTAACTCAAAATCTTGTGGAAATGAATGATATAAACTAAAAATAAACATAAAATTTAATTTAAAAAAAGAGATATGAACAGAGATAGAAAGGTGGTTCTATAAGTACGGAACATTGTATATATTTTCATCCTTTTACAATTTGTCTATCAGTTTTGTTAATTTTTTCCCTTTTTCTCCCTTTTTATTTAAAATACATAATTTGTTACATAGGAAGAAAATAAGCACTTATTAAGTACTCTGTGCTAGGCAGTGAAGTGCTTTACAATACTATCTCATCTAATTCTCATAACAACCTTAAGAGGTTAATGCTATTATTATCATCCCCATTTTACAGGTGAGGAAACTGAAGCAAACAGAGGCTGATTGATTTGTTCAGGATCACTGAGCTAAACAAGTGTCTAACATGCAATTTAAACTCCAGTCTTCCTGACTACAGGCCTAGTCCTCTACCAAGCTGGCTCTCTTAGTTGGAAGGGAAAAAGGAGAGGCATACTGGGAGCAATTTAGATGATGTAAATACAAGATAACACTACCAAAAATAATTTTTTTACAAGGTATCATGGTAAAAATAACTCTGAAATAAGAAAGTTACAGGAGTAAGGTCTCAATGTTATAATTATGTTCTTCAACAGTGTTACAATATTATAAGCATATACCAATTAACAGAGAAAGGATAAGCAATGTTTCAGGAGTGATAAATACCAGATCTCCAAGCTAACAGAAACTGAGGCAGGATTCTCTTAAGTATACAGTGCCAGCCTGGTCCGAGCAGTTCAAGCAAGACAAATAACCAAGATTGCTATAAACCTGGGTGATCCTGTTTGTCACTCATTTTACAGGACAAAATCCAGATCTTCCCCTGATTAAGTAGGTTAATGCCCCAATAAACTGAGACTTTAAGTAATATAATTACATTGTTTTATAGAATTTATAAAGCAAAGAGGATAGGAAGACAAATCAAAATATCAACCAACATTTAAAAATGTTTCATTTCTACGGCCTATCTCCTTTGCTGAAATAATTTCAATCAGGTAACACTACTAAGTTGTTTCCTGTAAGTGTGCTCTATTACCAAGAATTCCAACTTTGAACAGTAGTGTTGTGAGCTAATATACACATTAAAAGTCTCTCATTCTCCAGATCTGGAATTCACCCTGAAGCACATAGTAGCTTTAAAAGTAAAACATATATTTGTTAACTAATTTTACTTATGTTCCTTTACTATACTGGGGTGGGGGAATAGTAGCCAGGTGAGCCCAATGACTTGGAATACCCTTAGGAGAAACAGCCACAAAATCAAGATTTCCAAACAAAGATATCTGCCATATTGCAACACCTATCACACATAACTTCATCTCAACCATTTGCCCTTTATTTTCCACTTCCTTTACTTAGGCAGTGCTCCCTGCATCCACTTTAAAGTTGGCACTATGGACCTAAAGACCAAAATTCAGGCTGTTTTGAAGTTGTTCTTGTTGTTTTTTGGGGGAAGGAAGTTGAGGGTTCTGTTTTTGGCAACAACATCTCAAGAGTTCACAGTACCAGAAAAAACTGGCCAGAATGGAATCCTAAAAAGAAATGCCTATTCAGTGTAAGACACCAGGCACCGTGAGAAGTCCAGGCAGATTTAACTCACATATGTCAGTATTCTTTCCTATTGCTAATTGGAAAAATGGATATTTCTTCTGCTCAGTAAGCACCCAGGATTGTGTAAAAAAAAAATATGTTATTTATAATAACGTATAGAGATTCACTCACTGTTAGGGCAGCTCCTAGAACTAAGGTACCATCATACCGTGTTTCCCCGATAATAAGCCCTCCCCCGAAAATAAGCCCTATTGAGATTGCTACTGTAGTGAAGGTGATCCCCTATGCTACACGCTACATTACTGGTACCCTCTGTATGCACCGTCCTCCCCCCCCCGGAAGTGAAACGCATGCTGCGCTCCGAGCTGCATCCAATCAGAGCTGCAGCAGTGAGCACGTCATCCTGTTCTTCCCCAGTGATTTGCTTATTGAATAAAGGTACATTTTTTTGTTCACATTTACCTGTTTATTAAAATTGCTGTCAACGTTCATTAAAATAAGCCCTCCCCTGAAAATAAGCCCTCTGGTGTTTTTCTGTCCAAAAAAAAAAAATAATAAGACAGTGTCTTATTATTGGGGAAACACGGTAGTAGATACCATGTTATTCAGTTAAGTTAATGTTTCCCATACTCATATGGCTTATACAGATAGATCAATCAAATTTATCTATACAATACACATAACTGCTCATGTAAAGAGGACTAAAGTATAGGATAGCCCCAGGATAAGGGAAGTAATCAGTTTATTTTAGAGCAATATAGGGGATATTAGGCCAATTCCCCTACCCCCAAATTTATACACACACACACACACACACACACACACATTTGTGTGTATATACACACATACACTATACACAAAGCTTATGCATATATGTGTGTGTGTATATATAGTGTGCAGACATGAAATTGTATGTGTGTATATTCTGTATTTCATGTGTGCATACACATGAAATCACATGTATATTTCCTGTCTCTACAAGATATCCATATATGCATAAGTCTTGTACAGTGGAAAGACTGTACAAGACTTCTACATTTGAAATCAAGAGGGTCTAGGTTCCAATGCTAGTTCAACTTAATATCTGTGTGACCTTCGGCAAGTTACAACTCATTGGGCTTCAGTTTCCTCATCTGTAAAATGAGTAGGTAGGGTTAGATGACCTCTAAAGTCCCTTCCAGCTCTAAACTGACGAACCTATTCATACTACCTATACCTGCTTTAAACTGATGAATTTCTTCTAAACCATCTATCACTGTAGAGAAGAAAATACTGCTAGCATCACAGAATTTCTATTTACATCCACAAACACCATAGTTCCACAGGAAAAATGTTTTGGCAAACAGTTAAGCTATGGTGAACTTATTACATGTCTAGATCATTTTTTGCAACTCACTCCCAGACCATTATGAAATATAATACTATATAATCAGCCAATATATGCCACAAAAATCTCAAAATCTAGATAACTTATTATCAGAAAAATATCAGAAAGTGCAAAGTTGAAATACAAATTAATACCATGAGAATTATATAAATAATGCTTAATGACAATTCTATATAAACATTTGTACTAAATATCCTCTACTAAATAATCATTTTCTGAAACTCCTCTCAATGGAACTGCACGACATTTCAAAGAACCAGTAACTATTTTGAACTGAAACACCTTGGTTACTTAACATTATGTAGTTATACTGGGCCTATACAAGTAAGCATATAAAGACCCATACTTGCTTGGTTTATCAAACTATAAAGCTTTAACGATCTTTAAAAATTACAAGTGAACCTTAGCAAAGTTTCTTTCACAAACCTGCACTTTTTACTCAGGCAGATAACTAATTTAAGACTGTAATTTCCCCTTACTCAGGCAACATCTGTCTCTATACCCTAGAAAAAAATGTGGTGACGAGAGCTTCAAATTGTGGCAAAAACAAAAAAATTTTTTTTTCAATTAACAGAAAAATGGACATTTCCTAGGGGTTCTAAAAAAATTTTTTTTTGCCTTTTTTTTTGGAGGGGGGAAAGTAGGGCAATTAGGGTTAAGTGACTTGCCCAAGGTCACACAGCCAGTTTTGTGTTAAATGTCTGAGGCCGGATTTTGAGCTCCGGTTCTCCTGACTTCAGGGCTGGTGCTCTATTCACTGCACCACCTAGCCGCATGGTTCTAAAATCTTTTAAAGAAATGAAGCTATGAGTGGCAAATTAAATTATGAGTAGGAGGTAAGATCATTGATCTATCATCTTCCAAGAGATTTAACTAGCAAGAAGCTGAAGAAGCTGGTGGGTGATTCCTCTCCCATTCTCCATTCTGTACACCTAGAATAAACACTTTTCACCTTAAAGCCTCTGCTGTGATTTCCTACATGTCTCCACAGAGGAAAAGATGTGGAGAATATCCAGAAGGAAAACATTCCACATCCAGGCACTTCCTGGGTGAGCCCTAGTTCCACTCCAAGAACATAGTATGACAACTTCTGCATCTTGTCTATCTTGCTCAGCCAAGGGAAACACATCTGGCAGGGAGGATCCGTGGAGCACAATGGTAGGAGAAACCAGGAAAAAAAAAGGAAGATTCAAAGGGAGTCTAGCAAAGTCTCGATTCTCTCTTAAGTCTCACTTTTCTCATTTAAGTAAGAAAAAAAAAAGAGGGGAGGTGCACTAGGTGATTTCTAAGGTCATTTCCTGCTCTAAGATTCCACATCCTAAGTCACTTGCAGTACCCAGGCCTCAGCTGTTCACTTTTAAAATGAGAGTATCTGGACCAGATGCCCTCTAAGGTCTCTTTGAGCCTCAAATCCTGTGATTCTATTAATAATAAAAGGTCAAAGGGCAGGTAGCAATGAGAAGGAGGATAAGAGAAGAAGAATTAAAAGGGAGGGGGCGGGGCAGAATTGCTGACATTGGGACAAAAAGGAAAAAAGTGAAGAGAGCCGACGTGAACCGTTCAGTTTAGTGGGGTAAGAATGGTGAAGTGTCTGAGGACTTTATTATATAGAGAGAATGATTCAGTAAGGGGACTGACATATAGGAGCATGTCCCAAAAGGTTGTAGGATATTGGAGGACATCGGCCTGGAGGACTGGGGCTGAGGGACCGGGTGAGGGAGAGGAGACCAGACCGAGAAGGAAGAACAGACCTGGAGGGTCCTTTAGTGAAAAAGCTGGGGGAAGGGGGGCTGGTGGAGGTCCCGGAACGGGGAGAGTGGGGGAAGGGGGAGAAAGGGACAGAGTGCGCTCGGGGGAGGGCGGTGCTGCGGCGCCGGGGGAGGTTGAGCCCAGGGAGGGGGACCCGGAAGCCAGGGGCCGGGAGGGGGAATGAAGTGAGGGCGCGGGTCCTAGGAGGAGAAAGAGGGTGAAGTGGAGGGGGCTTTGCCCCGAAGAACCGCGGGGAGGGCGGGCGGGCAGCGGCTCACCGAGCGCCACCTGGCAGGCTCTGCGTAGCTGGGAGTGCTGGGGCCGCTTCACCTCCTTGTCGGCCAGGATCTTCTCCAGAGCCCGGGACACGAACATGCTCTTGGTCTGGCTCTCCTGCATGGCCGGGGTCGGGGAGGGGCTCCACCGGCTGAGGAGCGGAGCAGGAAGGGGATCCCGGGGCTCCGGGGCGGGCACAGGCTGCCAACGCCGCCGCCGCCGCCCCCCGTCAGGAAGCGACACCGCGGCCCCACGGCGCCGCCATGTTGGATCGCATCACGTGACGACGACGCATCCTCCGCCCCCTCCCCTCGCCCCGTTTCCTCTGCCTCGTGGACACCCCCAGCCCCACCTCCCACCGTGAGGGGAGGAGGGAAGAGGTTCACGGCTTTTTAAGCCTCAGAGGACGCCTAAAGATCGTTCAGTCCTGCTCTTCCGCAGCCTGGGTGGGACCTTAGAGGCCCAGAGGCCCAACTGGATCTTCTTTTTACAGATGAGAGATTAAGTGACGTGGCAAGGTCATAGAGGTCATGGGTTCATAGATTTAGACCCTGGAAGGAACCTTAGAAGCCCATGTGGTCAAGTCAAGTCAACACACGGTTCTTAAAAGCTTACTGTGCGCCAGGCACTTACCCAAGGGCTGGAAATACAGATAGCTGCCGGAAGGAAGACCACCCTGCTTCCACGGAGCTTACCTCCTGACCTCACATAAAGGAAGTTCAAAAGGGAGGGAGGAGGGTGGGAGAGGTCCCTGAAGTGGGACATTTCGAAGATTTTATTTAGATTGTCTGTTTTATTGACACGTAACTGGGCAAAATGAAACACAACCAGAATGGTTACTATGATTTGCCCATGATTACCAAAGTCGTAGGATCACCCATTTAGAACTGAAAGGGATCTTAAAAGCCATCTAATCCAATTTCCATATATTAGGAATGAGGAAACAGAAGCTCAAAGGCTAATTGACTTGTCTAGAGTCACACAGGCTGTTTTCTATGGAAGGATATGAACTGACTCATAGGAGGATAGAGCTAGGATTCAAGTCCAAGTCCTCTGACTCCAAATTCAGGGCTCTTGCTGCTGCGGCTGCTGCTACTTAGTCCATCAGTCCTGTGTTCTTCATGACCTCATTTGAGGTTTTCTTGGCAAAGATACTGAAGTGATTTGTCATTTCCTTCTCCAGCTCATTTTACAGATGAGGCAGGCAGGGTTAAGTGACTGGCCCAGAGTCACACAGCTAGTAAGTGTCTGAGGCCAGGATTTAAACTCAGATCCTCGGGACTCCAGAGCCAGCACCCTATCCACTGTGGCACCTAGCTGCCCCCAGCTCTACATGGATCAATAATCATCAAATATTTACTAAGCTCCTCTGTACCAGGAATTGTGTGCCCTTAAAAGACACTGAGGAAAGACATGGAATGTCATATGTGAAGGGCAGTAAATAGGCCAAACTTGGCTGGACCCTAGAATGCTTGATGGATAATATTATGTACCAAGTCTGGGAACGATAGGCTGCCGCAGTGCCTCTCACAATTGCCTTTCTTCATTTTCTCCACAGTCCTGTGAGGTGAGTGAAACAGGTGTTATTAAACCCTTTTTGTATAGATGAGGAAATTGAGACCCAGAGAGTGAAAGGGACTTTGCCACAAATTGGGTGAGTGATAGAACCAGACTGGTATACAGGTCTTCTGATTATCAAGTCACTGCTGTCTCCCCTGTACTATACATCTGACTAAGGTAAAAAAGATAAAATTTCTTTTCCCATTTTCTTCCACTTATGCCCTATACACTCAATGGTATGCTAGAGTCAGCTCATACTTTCTCCTAAAAGCCAATTGTTAAATTTTCAGTATGAGCATTTATTCTTCAGAGAGCTATAAACCCTATGAATCAGCTTGATTTATTGTTTTGTTGATTGTTTAGACTTAAGAAAGTGATGGGGAAGATGTTAATAATGCAGATTAAATTTAAAAGTGTGTTGTGTTTACATTTGGGGGGGAAAGCTGGTTGTTAAAGATTTGCCATCACACTCCAACATACACATATACACATTCATATAAGTACTATGATGTCCAGTCCACGAATGAGATATCAGCATGTGATATTATACAAGTTTTGATGATTACCTCTCATCCTCCTGACCCTCTAAGATAAGCACATCCTCTGCTAAATTTGGTCATTGTTAGGAAACGATGATATAAAAGAATGGTCAGAAGATGACACTATGGCCCTGGAAAAGATGTGATATTCTGGGCAAACTTATCAGTTAACTAATGGCAGGCATTATAAATATATCAGTATAATGAGAGAAACATAAAAGGATAATGAATTTATGGAGTGTTTGTACATGCACCATTTCATTTGATTCTCATTAGAACCATGTGAGGTAAACAGAGCAAGGATTATTTTGCATATGTTTCATATAGACCTCTGATTTAGCTGTCTCCTCTGATAGAATAAAAGCCCCTGAGGAAAGGGACTGTTTTATTTTTGTTTTGTATCCTCTACACTTAGCACTGTGCTTACCAACGAGCTGTTGATTAGTCCCCTTGTGACAGAGGAGACAAAGTTGGTGGAGAAGTTGGGAATGATTTGCTAAAGGTCACAGGTCTGGTTAACAGAAGAACCAGGATTAAAAAACAGATTTTTTGACATGTAGTCCAATACTCTTTCCCCTGTACTAAAATTGGTGTTGTAAAATGTTGCTGTTTGTCCTTCCTTTTTTAAGAGGACTAATGACGTCACAGGGTGGTGTCTTGAAGTGCCTCCAAATTGGATTTAAGTGAGGCAGAGCTGCTCAGAGTCCTGACTCACTCTGTCTTCCAGAGTCATAGAAGTCTAGTGGCAGGACAGAAGTCAAAACCACTGTTGATGGCTCAGGATGCAGTGGATGACCTTGATGTCCTTGATGTCTGACTAAGCTCTAGGCACTCCACAGAGCTTGCTTCTGTCACCTTCATGGCTGTTGGAACAAACTGTTTTCATCTACCCATTCTACTGGGGGAAGTGTTCACATGCCTGGGTACCTAATTCATGGTAGACATGCCCCTAACTCACAAGTTTGAGTTTGAGGTTTGGGGCTTGTCAGTTGCCCTCAACCTGGTTGAGCCCTTCTGCCAAGACAATTTGCCAGGGTATGACTGTTGCACATGCTACACCTTCTTGGAGCCACAGACAAGAGTTAGGTGAAAGGTGGACACCAAAGGTGAATGAACAGCTCTGAAAAGAACTTAGCAAGCCTTCATACCAGAAGTGCTAGTCCTCCTGAACACCCCACATACTCCTTTAAAAATACAGGTGGGAAAGAGACATCCCGGATGAAACACAGGAGTGAATCTTCCCTTCAGACTTTGGTTGTAACTCTTCAGGTACTTTCAGAAGCTGTGAGCAGCAAGTTCACTTTCATTCTACCTGACTGACTTATATACCTCTTTTCCTGATCATGCATGGGCTTGATGATTCTGTTATCATGCTTCTTCCCAGTTCATAGACCATCAGCAATAGTAATTCTTTGGAAATTATGGTGTTCCAACTCTGAGGTACCACCCCATACCTATCAGATTGGTTAACGTGACAGAAAAGGAAATGATAAATGCTGGAGGAGGTGTGGAAAAATAGACACACTAATGTGTGATATATCACTCTGATAGATGTGGAAAAATTGGAACACTATTGGAATAAAATTGGAACATAACACAAGGTAGAGTTGTGAACTGATTCTAGAGAATCTGGAAACCATTCTAGAGAACAATTTGAAACTATGCCCAAAGGAATATAAAACTGTGTACTCTCTGACCCAGCAATATCACTACTAGGTTGTATCCCAGGGAGATCAACAGAAAAGGGAAAAAAACTTATATGTACAAAAATGTTTATAGCAACTCTTTTTGTGGTGGCAAAGAATTCGAAATCAAGGGGATGCTCGTCGATTGGGGAATAGTTGAACAAGTTGTAGTTTTTTATTTTTGATGAAATGTGATTGTAGTATTGAGAATGCTAAGCAGAATGGTTTCAGAAAAACCTAGGAAGAATTATATGCACTAATGCAAAATGAAAAGAGCAGAACCAGGAGATCATTATACACAGTAACAGCAATACTGTAACAATGATCGACTTAGACTTAAAGACTTAGCTACTCTTGGGGCAGCCAGGTGGCACAGCAAGTAAGAGCACCGGCTCCAGTGTTGAGAAGACCTGGAGATCGAATCCTGGGCTCAGACAGTTAGCACCCACCCAGAAACACCTGGCCGTGTAACCTTGAGCAAGTTACTTAACCCCAATTGCTTTAAAAAAAAAAAAAAGACTTAGCTACTCTGATCAATACAATAATCCAAGACGTTTTGAAAGGACTCATGATAGAAAATGCTATGTACTTCCAAATAAGAGAACTGATGAGCCTTGAGTGAAGATTGAAGCATACTTTTTTCCCTTTATTCTTCTTGCTTTAATTTTTTTTGCAACATGGCTAATATGGAAATATGTTTTGCATGACATCAGTATAATTGATATCATATTGCTTGCCTTCTCAATGGGGAAAGGAGGGCTGGACGGAGGGAAAAAATTTATACTCTAAAGTTTAAAAATGTTAAAAATAAATACATATTTTTTAAAAAGAAATTATGGTGTCCTATGATTCAGCTCTCTAGTCTATAGCATTGTTAGGAGTGTTGTGATGTTAAAGGGATGAGCTTTTGTGGTAGTCAAATGCTTGGGATCATTGAATTCTATGAACTAGACAATTCCCTAAATCAAATCCAACTTTATTTTCTCTATTTGTTCTATTCTGGACCCAGTTCTGAACTAGACCCTCTCTAGTGCCTGTACAAGGTTTACAGGGTGTCTTAAAAGTCTTAGTGCAGTTTTAACCTATTAAAGCTTATGGTCCTTAAAATAGCTTTAAGCTAATTCAAGCTATTAAAGATTAAACTATACTAAGACTTTTGGAACAAGTTGTATATGCTGATAAAATACTTTAATAGACTCCCCTACATTTGAATGTTAATTATAACAATGACAACATTTGCTTTTTGTCTACTTTACTTTTTCTGTGTGAACAATTAATCCTATTTACTGAGTGACTATGGATTTAATTAGGAAGGGTCAATGTAATCAATACAATATCACCTTTTAATAGGACCATTGAGAGATTCTCACTGTGGACAGAAATTCACTGTTCTGCTTGAAAACCCTACCTTATGGGGGCAGAGCCAAGATGGCAGAGTAGAAGCATGACCTTCCCGCAACTCCAGTTTCCACCCTCCCCAATCCATGTAAAAAGAGAAACACAAAGCTTTGACTTTAGTAGAGCCAAAAAAAGAAAGAAAGAAAATGACCCTATTAACTGTGTCTGAAAATACAACTCTTCTTACACCTTTAATCCATCACCATTCTATATATTATGGCTGGGGTTGTATTTTTCTTTTCCTCATCTGTCTTCACAAGTCTGACGGTAGGAGAGGGAGAGATGGGGAGAGATGGGACTCTCCCTCCAGGGAAACATGTGCAAAATTAAACTCTGGACTGGATCTTGCTTCTTTCACCAACATGGCAGCTGGTTTGACCCAATCTGTGCATCAGCTTCCACTGACCGTCCTCAGTCCACTCCTGCATGAATTCATTTTTGGCTTCTACTCTCTTCTCTTCTGTCCATGCTCTACAACGAAGTCGCAGCCCCACTTGCTTTCCCTACTTTTGAGTGTAGTGTAGCAGTGCATCTGCCCCAAGTTCCTTGCTGAGCTGGAACCCTATGTGGCTGCACTTCCTCCTCCTTCCTCTCTTTCTCTGTGACTTCTCAGTGGAAGCTTTTCCTCTGTCAAAAGCCCCATAAGCCTAAGTACAGCATCCCCTCCAGGATTGCAACCTCCAGCTCTTCGACTGGGTCTCTAGAGGGCTATGATACTGTTTCAGGATTCTAGAGGCAACCCTCAGAGGCTAGGTTTCTAGAATGGCACTCCATTCTAGAGGAAGTGCCATTCTAGAGAGAGCTAAGAAGGAGAAAAAAATAAAATGTTTATTAATTGAAAAAAATTTATTAAAGTATTCTTTACCATGAAAAATGCTTACTGCTGACTCTCCCAGACTTTCTCTAAAATTTCCCAGAAACCTTTTCACCCTAAAAACTCATTCCATCCCTGCACTTCAGGCTACACTTTCTTTATGAAACCTTGCCTCTTAGCCTCAGTTTTTTCATCTGTATAATGAGGGAATTAGACTTGTTGGCCTCTAAGCTTCCATCCTGTTCTATGTCTATGATCCTAGTAGGATGTGGTAAGTGCAAACAGAAAGCTCAGACAGAGGGCTATAAGAAATTTATGGAGAAAGAAATCACTTTCAGCTTTGAAAATCAGGGAAGTCTTCATAGAAGTACAGCTTGAGTTAAGCTCTGAAGGAAAAGGATTTTAATATGTATAGCTCTATTAATCAATCAACCAATGAACACTTAATAAGTACTTTCTAAGTGCTGGGTTCTGGAGATATCAAGACAAAAATAAAACAGTCCTTGCCTTCAAGGAGCTTCTATTCCATTGATCGAGACAACATGTACATGGATAGGAGATATATAAAATTAAGACAAGGTAATTTTTTTCTGAGGGAGGCCTCTTGGAATTGTGAAATTGATTCTATATCTCATATAGAAGGGAGTTGCTTGAGTTGAGCTTTGAGTAAGATATGGAGGAAGTACAAAAAGGCCTGGGAGATCAACTAAACAAATGCATAGATGTGGGGGAAAAAGGTCAGGACAAGTTGAAGGAATAGTAAATTGTATAGTTTGTCTGGAACAGAGCAATGTGAATAAAGGCTGAATGCCTGATTCTGCAGGATCTTGAATACTAAATTGAGTCTATATGATATGATATAGGCAAAGGGGAACCATAAACATTTCTGAGTAGGGTGACAACCGAAAAGAGAACTAATCAATCAAGAAACCATAAGAAGGCGCTGGAGAGGACAGAGGCTTGAGGCAGGCAGACCAATTAGGAGACTATTACAATAATCCAGGTTAAAGATCATGAGGGCCTGAAGGTATGAGAGATGTTAGGAGGATTGAGAGGCCTTGACGACCAGTTTTTCTGTGTGAGTGCTAAGAATAGGGAAGAGGCAAAGACAACTCTCAGGTTTCAAGCCTGGGTGGTTGGAAGGATATAGGTACTATCAATAGAAACTGGAAAATTGTAGGAGGAGCAAGTTTGTTGCTGCTTGCCCCCTTCCCCTGAAGTATTTGTTTGGTGTTTTAGCAAACTCTGGAGGCAGTGCTATAAAATAAAATAGCAAAATTCTAAAAAGATTCCACTTCCTTCTTTAGGAATATTTTGTTATTTATTTTCATTGTCATTTTATATATTTTTATTTTAATATTAATATTATTATTAATAATCATTATTTTATTGAAATGAATTCAGAATTAATTTCATTTTATTTTCATTTATTTCATTTTCATTTGTTTTAATTTTACCTTCATTTCTGAATTCATCCCTCCTCATCCCCTATCCAGCAAGTCATCATTTGTAGTAAAAAGAAAAAAAAAGGGGAAAAAACCCAATTCAACAAAACTAATCAAAGTTTAGTATTTGCAATAGTTAATGTTTGCAGTATTCTACCTTCAGAATCCCCAACCTCTTCAATGCAGGGAGGGAGTTGCATTATCTCATCTTTTCTCTGGGGCCCACTTTTATTCCTCCTTTGAAAGAAGGAAAACAAGATGGAAATTGCATTGGAATAAAAGTCAGAAGATCTGGGTTCAATTTGTGGCTCTTCTGCTTATTAGCTACTTAACTATGGGCAAGGTGCTTCTTCCTCAGCCTCAGTTTCCCCATTCATAAAATGAAGGGGTTGGACTAGATGATCTCTAAGTCCTCTTCCAGCTCTAACATCTTAACATATTGAATTCAAGAAATTCAGTTCCTTTATGTTCTGTGTTCTTTATATTCTAGTCATACTGACCTACTTGCTCTTGCCTAAACTCATTAATCTATTTCCCACAACCTGTGCCTTCAAATATGTGATAATGCCCTTGGATAATTAATTTCCTCTCTCTAAGACATTGCTTTTTTTTAAGGGGGGAAAGCAGGGCAATTGGGGTTAAGTGACTTGCCCAAGGTCACACAGATAGTAAGTGTTAAGTGCCTGAGGCTGATTTGAACTCAGGTCCTCCTGATTCCAGGGCCGGTGCTCTATTCACTGTGCCACCTAGCCACCTCTCTAAGCCATTTCTTGATCTGTAAAATGGCAGTGCTCTTACAGTTCTAAACTCCTTATCCTCCCTGCTAAAAACAAGCCTCCCCACCCCCCAACATTTCCTCCAAGATCCTCTTAATTTCCTTCACAGTGAGCTGAGGCTTGGATGCCATCTCCTACATCAGGAATTCTCTGAATTATTTGAAGAGTGGCATCCTCTAGTAGTTAGAGGGGGTCTCTAAGCCCCTTAGTTATTAGTGTTCTCATCTTCCTCAAATTATCTTTTTCATACTTACCTTTTTGCATGTTTCATCCCCCTATAGAATATAAGCTCCTTAAAGACAGGGCGTGCTTTCCTTATTTTTGGTCTTTGTATGCCAACCATCTAGCATAGGGCTTTACACATAGTAAGTGATGAATGAGTGAATGTCCTAAAGACTCCTCCAGCTCTGACATTCCAGTTTCAGTAGTTTAAGGCTTATATATGCTTAGGGCCTTCTTAACCTTACTACAACATTTAACCACTAGAGGGCGCCAGTGCTCAAATAATTCAGGGAAATTCACCATATGACCTGGTACTCTGGCGGCTCAGAGATTTCAGCTTGGAATAATTCTCATTAAACTGTACCGGAACCAAAATAAAATCTGATCTCTGCAGCATGTAGGAGGAAAGGCTTGGAACTAATTTATTTTACCCCTGCAACACTAATCAGACTTCCCTCCTGAATAATATTGTTTTCCACTTATGCCTTCTTAATACATCCCACAGAGTCCTGGAAAGAATGAATGTTGGCCAGGGATAGGCCTGGCAAAAATAGATTATTTTTAAAAATATATATATTTTTTATTTACATATTCTTTAAATTTATATCATCCCTTTTTCTAACCCCCTCCAGACTGACTCCCTAGAGCTAAAAGATGAAGAGACACTTGGATTCAGAGTCAGAGGACCAGGATTCAAATTCTGGCCCTACTTAATGTATATGTGATAATGGTCTTGGACAAGTCATTCCATCTTTCTGATCCTGTTTCTACATCTATAAAATGGCAGTGCTCTTCCATATCTAAAACCCTCATTTTCCCTACTAAAAACAGCTCCAGAAGCACCTCCTGTAAGGGTGCTTTTGCATGTACTAAGTACATTTGCATTTTACCTCCTTTACTTGGGGGGGAAAGAGGGTGGGACAACCCTGAGTTAGAAAAACTTTGAGCAAAGCTATGGCAAGTTGAGCTATGTATCCATCACTCAAAGGCTAGCTTAGATGAGTTCAGAGAGACACATTACAAAAAGGACACTAAGAGTTGAATGATTTTGGCCACAGCAACCTATAACAATCATTTACCAAGACATAGAAAGATTGACCACATCAGTAAAATCACATATCTTCTGAATCATTGAAATAAGGTGAGCTTGGAAGACTAAAACGCTTTAAGATCCAAGGAAATGGATCTCTAATGCCTTTGTTTGGCATTTAAAGCTCTTTACAACCTGGTCCCTTCCTATCTTTCCCACTTTCAGTCTATTGCCCTCCACAAATGCTATGCTCCAGTCATACTGTCCTACTTGTTGCTGCTTGAAAAGACACTCCATCTCCCATATCCATACCTTTGTGCTGACCCCAAGTCTGGAAGACTCTCCCTCCAAACCTCCTGCTCTTAGAATCACATTTCCCTAAAAACTCAGCTCAATGGCCATCTCCTTTGGGAGGCCTTTCCTGGCTTCCTGGCTTCTAGTGTCATTACCTCTGAGACAGGGAGGGATTTGTAATTTTTGTGTGTCATGGATCCTTCTGGCAGTCTGGTGAATCCTATGGACTCCTCAGAATAATGTTTTTAAATGCATTAAATAAAATACCTAGGATTGCCAAAGAAACCAATGCTCTTGAAATGAAGATACAAGTTTTTTTCCCATCCAAATTCAAGGGCCCTCTGAAATCTATCAGGGTCCATATACCCTAGGATAAGAGCTCCCGCTCTGAGGTTACTTTTCATCTACTCTGTATTTATCATGCATATTCTGATATATCTGATATACGTATATATGTATACGTACATATATAGGTTCATATATTTTTAAAATTTTTTATTTGTTTAGTTTTAGTTTTCAACATTCACTTTTATAAGATTTTGTGTTCCAAATTTTTCCCCTTCCCTCCCCTCCCCACTCCCCAAGAAGGCATGCAATCTGATATAGGCTATACATATACAATCATCATGTATATATTTTTTGTCTCCCTCAAAAGAATGAAAGCTCCTTAGAGAAAAGATTGTTGTTTTTTTCTTTGTTTCCCCAGCACTTAGTGAAATGACTGACACGTAACCACCTAATAATTGCTTGTTGATAGATAATGGTGAAATTTCAGGCACCATTACATAACCAGTCCATGGAGAAAATTTTTTTGTGGGGAGGGTCATTTACAAAACCCCTCAAATCAAATTCCCTTGAGTCCTTCACTGCTTTCTTGAAAAGACTGGCTCTCATAAAAGCCTTCCTGTCCTTTCCATCTGTGTGACTTAGTGAACCTGGGAGCTTTCTGACTTTATGAGAGCTGCTGATTTTCTTACGAACTTGCTTTGATCTCTGGGAATTTAGCATCTTGTTCAAAAGTCTGGATTGCATACTAAGTGATAGTTCCCAAAGGCCCCTGGGGCCAGGAAGGGGGGAAAAAAAGACTGAGCCACACAATGAGCACACTGAGCTCCAAACGGAATAAATTATTTGGTAATAGAATCCCTGGAGGTGTAGGGACTCCTGGAGATGTCAATGCTTCCTGGTTAAAAAAAAAGCTCTCTGGTATTTGGGATGAGTAGCAGCCCATTACAAAGACAATTTCTGTGTGGAAACACAACATCCATCAGCACCTAGCCTCTATTTCTTCATCTCACCACAGTGATAAACCTGGGCTCCAAGTCCCTGTGGTACTTAATTATAAAGTGCCTCTCTTGTCTGTCCTTTCTACAAGGAGGCCTAATGATTGTAGAAAGAGCCCTGAATATGGAATCAGGAAACTTGGGTAAGAATTCTGGTTCTGACAGTTGGTAGGTGACCCTAGGTGGAGTGCTGTCAGGAGCCTCGTGCTTTCTGCTCTCTTGCTCTTTTAAAAACCTGCATTCAAGAAGGCTATCTGACAGACTTATAAACGCTAATGTAAAACGGACTGCTTCCAGCTTCCGTTGTTTTCTCTCTCAAGATGACTTGTAGGTTAATTGTAGGAGGTGATATATAACCTGTTATAAAAAAGGACATTAGACTTGAAACATCATGGGCTCAAATCCTGGCTCTAAAATACTGGCCACCTGTGTGACTTTGGGCAAGACTCTGGCCCTTCTTAAGCTGCTGTTTCCTAGTCTATAAAAAGAGGGGGCTTGACTAGAATATGTCCAAAGTCTCTTCCAGCTTTGACAGGCTGATTCTGGATCCACCTGCATAGCTGTAATCATTCATTCAATTCAATTCAAGAAGCATTTACTAAGGGGCAGCCAGGTGGCTCAGCGAGTAAGAGTACTGGCTCCAGTGTTGGGATGACCTGGATCAAATCCCGGCTCAGATACTCAGAACCACACCCAGAAATAACTGGCCGTGTAACCTTGAGCAAGTTACTTAACCCCGATTGCTTTAAAAAAAAAAAAAAAAAGAAGCATTTATTATATGCAAGGCACTACGTGGGTGGCTAGGAATTTTTGGGGGGGGCTTTTTTTGGAGGGGGGAAGGTAGGGCAATTGGGGTTAAGTGACTTGCTCAAGGTCACACGGCTAGTTTTTGTGTTAAGTGTCTGATGTCGGATTTGAACTCAGGTCCTCCCAGCTCCAGAGCCTGTGCTCTATTCACTGTGCCACCTAGCCTGCCTGTGGCTAGGCATTATTGTTGTTCAGTTGTTTTCAGTCATGTCTGACTCTTCATGTCTCCATTTGAGGTTTTCTTGGCAAAAAATACTGAAGTAGTTTACCATTTCCTTCTCTAGATTGTCTTATAGATGAGGAAACGGAGGCAAAGAGGGTTAAGTGACTTGCCCAGGATGCCACAGCTAGTAAGTGTCAGGCCAGATTTGAAGTCAGGAAGATGAGTCTTCCTGATTCCAGACCCGGCACTCTATCCACTGCACCACCAAGCTGCCCCAGTCTAAGAATACAAAGACATAAATTAAATAATCCCCACCCCCAACTCAAGGAGCTAACATTTTACTGTAGGACTGCAATATATTACAGATCTAGAGATCTTTCTACTGTATCCCACGTGTACAGTCCATGTTGTGTTCCACTGTGTCAGTATAGAGGGGGTCTGGTGGTTGTGCTCAGACACCATCAGCTAGTTCTGCTGAGATAACTTCTCCACTGTGGGAGTTTGTTTCTAAGAGAATCATCTTAATATATAAGGGAAGTACCATGGAGAGAAGGTTAAGCATTCTTAGAATGATTCTGGTCAACTAGTCATGTGGTGAGGAAGGAGCTCTTGGATTAGCTGTGGAGTCATTCAAAAAGTACCCTCAGCTTCAGCCACTTTCTTCTTTGCTTCATTTGCTCATTTAGTTTCATTTGGCTCCTTTGAACCCTTTGCTCATATCAAAGAGATAAAAGGAGAACTAGGAAAGAAAAGCATCACAGACTAAGGAAGGAGACCATATCCAGGAGAAGAGGCTATTCAGCAGATTCAAATGTCAAAGGAGATGCAGAAAGTCTAAGGAGGATGAGTGCTGAAAAAAAAGACCGTGTCCCCCTCTGTGCACACCATGGAATGGTGCACACACCTGGCCTGGAATGCACACTCTCCTCACCTCTGCTCATGGAAAGCCTTCTCTTCCTTCAAGATAAAGCTCAAGTGCCACCTCCAGCTGAAAGAGAACAATTCCTCCCTAAATTTTCTTGGACTATTTTGTGTGAATCTGCCTTTTGCTCCCATGACATTGTTCCTTATGATATATTTATTTGTGTACATGTATCTCAGTGTAAGCTTTTAGAGTGTAGAGTCCAGGTCATTTTTCATCTTTATAGCCCTAGAGCCAAACATAGTACCTTAGACAGTAGGTATTTAATAAAATGTTTGAATTAAATTGAATATAGAACAAAGCCTTGAGCTTTGGGCAAAAGAATAATACCCCAATGAAATCACAGACCCAGTCCCTATCCCTCTAACTCCCTATCCCTAATTATTTGAATAGGAGAGGTATTTGTTGGGGTGCAGATCTTTCCAGCGGAACTTCTAAAGTCATACCACATAGGCAGCCTTCTATTTTGCTTTTGTTTGGCCAAAAAATGACCTACTTCTCCATCCCACTCACAAATTTTCCACTTTCGTGTTCAAGAACTCTGAAATTCCCTTATAATGTGATGACATACTATCTCTTCCTCTTCTTTACAACCTTTAACCCTGTTTATCATCCTCAGTTCCTCACAGCAACCCTCCATCCCCCAGTTCTTTCTCAGGTGATCATTGTTGAACAGATTATACTCTCTTCCCTCTCCCATCTTGACCCCTTGGTGAACCTGTTCAACTCTATACTGTCCTCATCTCTCTTGCCACCTTATACTGTCACCAATCTTGCCCTGCCAAATGTTGGCTTTGTATTACTCCTACCATCCACTGCCTTCATTCTTACTTACATGCTGCTGATGAAGCTAGAGAAAATAATGAAACCATGTTTACTGGGTCCACTATGAATTTATGTTCTATAATTTCAACTGGCTCTTTACCATGGCAAGGAAATCCTTTTACCCTTTCTCCCCAGGTTATTCACCATCTCAACACATCTTTTCCAAACTTTTTCATGCCTTCCATGGCTTTTCTTCTCTACCTTTTAAATTGAAAAATTTGCCTCATTTTTCGCTGAAAAAATTGAGGCCATTCACTAAGAGTTCCTTCTCCCCTCCTCATCTCATACCTTCCACATGCCTTCCACCACTTTCTACCGTGTAAGAAAGTCATCTACATTTGTCATCTCTACTTTCTTTTCTCTCACTATCTTCTTAACTCTGAAATCTCCCTTCAAACCTCATAATTCAATTGAAATTGCTCTTTCAAAGTTACCAGTGATCTTTTAAATGCCAAATCTAATGTTCTTTTCTCAATCGTCATACTTCTTGGACTCTGTAGATTTTGACTCTGTCAATCAACACTTCTCATTGATGTTCTCTCCTCTCTAGATTTGTGTGACAATTTTTTCTCCTACTTTTCCTCCTGCCTGTCTGACCATTCCTCCTTTACCCCCTATACCAGATCTTCACTCAAGTCAGGCCCACTAACCATGAATGTCCCATAGAGTTCTGTCCTGGGTCTTCTTCTCTTCCCCCTCTATGTTATTTCACTGTATTTTCACATTAACTCCCATGATTTCAATGATTGTTTTTATGCAGGTGACTCCTTCTCTTCCTTTTCTTCTCTGATACTGTCCTGGTGCAGGTCTTTGTTACTTCATACCTGAACTATTACAGTAACCTATTGATTAATCTTCTTTGTCTCTCCCCACTCCTCACTTCAGTCAATTCTTCACTCCGCTATCAAAATGATCTTCCTAAAGCACAGGTCTGACCATATCACTTCCCTATTCAATCAACTCCAGTGGCCCTGTTACCTTCACAATCAAATGTAAAATTCTCTTTGTTTTTTATAGCCTTTCATGATCTAATGGAAGGCCCCTTCCTACTTTTCCAGTCTTCACACCTCACTCCCCTCCACATTCTCTTCAATCCAATGCAGTCCAATGACCTACTTGCTGCTCTTCAAACACAGAACTGCATTTCACAATCCTGGACATTTTCATTGGTTGTCCCCTATGCCTGGAACTATCTCCCTTCTCATCTCTGCCTCCTGGTGTCCTTGGCTCCCTTCAAGTCTCAGCTAAAGCCTCACTTTCTTTCTTTTTTTTTTTTTTGCTTTTTGGAGGAGAGAAGGCTGGGTAGTTGGGGTTAAGTGACTTGCCCAAGGTCACATGGCTAGTGTTAAGTGTCTGAGGTCAAATTTGAACTCAAGTCCAGCTGACTCCAGGGCTGGTGTTCGATTCACTGTGCCACCTAGCTGCCCCTAAAGGCTCACTTTCTACAAGAAGCTTTCCCCAATCCTTCTTAATTTTAGTTCCTTCTTTTTGAAACTATCTCCAGTATATCCTGTGTATATCTTGGTAGTACATAACTGTTTATATGTTGTCTCCCCCCTAGACTGTGAACTTCTTGAGAGCAGGGACTGCTTTTTTATTTTATTTTGCTTTTTGCCTTTCTTTGTGTACACATTGCTTTGATTTAATAAATCCTTGTTTACTGACTCATCCTGAAAGAAGAATGGCTATTTAGAATGGGGGAGGATGATTTTACTAATTCTCTATCATCGTCTACAACACATATCTCCTTTTGGTTCACAAGTATATCATGACAATCAGTGTGATGTCTTGTTAAAATTCAGATATACTACAGCTGTGACATTTACCTGACCAAAAAAAGAAAATTAGGAACAAACTGTGGTACATGAATGCAAAGGAATGTTATTGGGTTGTAAGAAATTACTAATACTGGGGCAGCTAGGTGGCACAATTAATAGAGTACTGGCCCTGGAGCCAGGAGGACCTGAGTTTAAATCCAGCCTCAGACACTTAATACAAAAACTAGCCGTGTGACCTTGGGCAAGTCACTTTACCCCAATTGCCCTACCTTCCCCCCTCCAAAAAGAAAAAAAGAAATTATTAATATGAATACAGAGAAGCATGGAAAGATTTACATGAACTGATATTGAAAAAAGTAAGCAAAGCCCAGAAAACAATATGCTTAATGACTACAGCAATATAAATGAAAAGAACAACTATGAAACAATCAAAAGTGAATATTTCAAAATGATAGAAAAGCATTCATAGCCCCAAAGAAGAGATAAAAGGAGGAGGAAGAGGAGATGAAGGAGAAGTAGAAGGAGAATGAGAAGGATAATGAGGAAGATGAGGAAAAGAAGGAGGAGGGGGAGAAGGAGAAGAAGAAGGAGAAGGAAAATGAGAATAAAAACGAGGACAAGAAGGAGGAGGAGAAGTAGAAGAAGAAGAAGAAGAAGATACTTTCCACTCGTTCCTTTGTAGAGGCGGGAGAGGCATAGATGTGAAACACTACTTATATTTTCAGATTTTAAAATATGTATTGATTTTTTATTCTTTTTAAAATATCTTCCTTTTTTTTTCTCTTAAAATATTCTTTGTTTTATGGGATAGCTCATTGAGGGAGCAGAGTAGGAGAAAAAAAGGAGGAAATGTGGTCAATATAAAAAAGGAAAGATGTCTATAAACATATTTTTTTAAAGGGAAATTAGGCTAATTTGTCATGCCTTATCCTTAGTGAGTCCACGTTGGCTCCTAGTGATCACTACTTACTTTACAAAGTACTCACAGACCATTTTTTAAATAATCTGTTTCTAAACTTTGTTGGAGAATTGATATTACTGCTGAGTAGACTCCTAATATAGAAACAGTTTGCTAAATAGGAAGGGAAGGAAAATGACCAACTCACCACCATACATAAATAAATGTTACTATAGAATAAAAGTCAATCAATTGGTCAAATTTGGCAGCTGTGATCTTTGGATCTTTCACTCTTACCCTTATTCCAAGTCAACTGACTTTCCTAAAATTTGATTTCTGTCTGTATCTAAGGAGATCGGATATTCCTTGAGTATTTTTGTTTGTTTTGTTTTGTTTCTGGGGTTTACAAACTCAGCCTTTGAGTGATTATCTTAAGAATCTGATCTCCTTATCAGCCTCTGGCTGGTCTTCAGCTATGGTGCAGCTGTAATTTCAGGGTTTGTATTTCCTGAACCTCAGCAACTTTCTTCCTATCTTAAACAGCTCAACCCTCCATCCCCATCCCCCTAGTAAGAGGACATAAAGGTCAAATTCACCAATCTGTAGGTTCTGTAATTTACCCTTTGCCTATTTTCAGTCTTTTGGCACCACCATGTCCTCTGCGATACAATAACAATGACCTCCTTGCAGTTATTTGCACAGGCCCCTGCACTGAGTGCACCTCCTTCATGGAACTCTCTCCCTCCTCATCTGTGGCTCCTAGCTTCTCTGGTTTCCCTCAGGTCTCAGCTAAAGTCCCACCTTCTGAGAGAAGCCCTTCTTAGTCCTTCATAATCTTAGTATTTTCACTCTGAGACTAAGCTTAGTATAACCTGTTTGTACATACAGACATCTGTTTGTATACTCACCTTGTTTGTACACAAATGTTTGCAACATATTGTCTCACCCATTAGACCACATGCTCCTTGAGAGTAAGGCCTGGGTTTTTTCTGGTTTGGTTTTGTTTTCATTTGTATCACCAGCACTTAGCACGGTGCCTGACACTTAATAATTGCTAGGTGACTGACTGACAGGCACTGCCATTCCCTAGGATTCTTCAGAGATTGTTGATAGTGGTTATTGATCACATCTGCAAATTCTTTTACCACCCTGAGATAGAAGGACATGTTGCCAATGGCAAATTAAAAAAATATGTAGACTTGCAAGCATAGAATCAGGGAGGATTAATGTTGAGGGCCAACCCTAAGTTAGGCAGGTAGAAGCAGCCAGCTCCTTGCAGCTGCTCCCAGACCAACAGGATGTTGGCTCACCACTCTCCATGACATGCAAAGAACAGAGAGCCCTGAGTTATTGCTCATCCTGTATTGGAACACTAGATAAAGAAAGGACATGATAGCCTTCAAGGTCTGCCTGACACTATGGGAATATTAAGACCAATAGTTGCCTTCTTTGTTTCTTTGCTCTATAAAAATCTTGTTCATAGAATCAGTAAACGGAGTTGAATCCTGAACTGCTCGTCTGGCCCAGTTCATTTCACACCTCCACTCATACTTGATGCTGGCATCAAGTGGCCCCTGTCAAATGGCGACCAACATGGGGCGAATAAGGACCAGGAAGGAAGGTCACCATGGGGACTGCCCTTACATTCACTGGAACTCCACAAGTCACAAGTACACAGGGTAAGGGAACTTTTTACAATAAAACTTTTTTAGTCATTTTGTTTCACCAGGCTGATACAGGAATTCCAAAACTTTTTCTATCACCATGGGTCAAACGTATGGGGTGCAGTTCAAAGATCAGGAATGATATCTTTAAGTATTAAAGAAAGTAGTGAAAGAAAGGCAGTTTGCTATTACAAAGGAATAGTTAGAGGAGTTTTTAGTGAGTGTGGAACATTGTTGCCCCTGGTTTCCAAAGGGTGGTACAGTGGATTTGGTAAAATGGGAGACAGTAGGGAGACAGGTAAGTGAGAGACTAAAAGAGGAAGGACCCCAGCATTTCCCCATTTCTGCCTTTTTTCTATGGAATATATTAAAGATATGTTTAACATTAAAAATGGAAGTGCCAATGGTGGCTCAAACAATTAAGTGTGATGTAGTGGTCTCTACACAGTCTGAAGATATAGAAACAGATAAGAAGAAAATTATCAAGTAAGTCTTACCTGGCCTCCATTACCATCTGGAGGGCCAAGCAAATATCTGATTTCTGCAGAAGATCTTGAACAATTTTCTGTGAGTGCACTCTTCCTGTCATTTTCTGTATCTATCTATTTTGTTTTTGTGTCTCTGTGTGAATGAATGTGAGTGTGAGTAATCTGATATCCTATAAGGTTCAAAATGCATCTGGACTGCTGGACTTTCCTTTGAATGCCATTATCTCTTTCTCTCCCCCTCTCCCTTCTTTCCTGCCAGAACACAAATGGCTGGCTAGAGAGGAGAGAGAAAGAGAAAGAAAAATATTTTCTTGTTTAGGTTATATGATGGTAATGGCAAGTTGAAGAGTGTAGGAAAAGTGTCATGTTAGAATTAGAAAGAAATAAGGTGTGTGCAGCCATATAAGTAGATAGAAGGAAAGGCAAGGGAGTTTAAGCATGTAGCAAACAGAGGAGCATAGGTAGGAAGTTTAAGAAAGGTATAAACTATTTGCATGAAAACTGTGAACAGAATTTTAAGATTTTTAAAAGGTTTCAAAATCTCTTTCTCTCCATTCTCACTCTGGCCAAATTTTGAGTTCTAGAGAAAGAGATAAAAAATAAAAAGGGAATTTTCACCCTCAGATTAAAGAGGCAAACAGACAAACATTTAACCATTTCCTGCCTCACCTAAAAGAGAAAAGTTTTGTGTATCAGGATGCAACTGAAAATTAATTGAATTCATTCTGGTTATTTTTGGAATTGTGAAAAGTGAAAAGTGTCACTTCTAACTTGATGCTGAAGATAAGTCAGAATTTATTATACTATTTGGCACTAAGGCAAATTGGGAAAATACAAAGATCTGAAAAAGAAACAGGTGAAGCTTTGAGCTCTCCAGCACAGGGGAGAAGGGATATGGTGCCATTGGATCTTTCCAGAGTCCCCACTCACTGTGACTGCCAAGTTAAAAGCTCTCAATTTCAAAGAAATTTTTAAGGAATAAACATAAAAATGAAGTTGACTGAAGTAAAAGTTAAATCAGCTGAAAACATTTTATAAAAATTTATTTAAAGCCTCTTGGCCCAGATCAGATTAAAAGAGAGTGCTGAAGAATAATAGGGAATTTGAATTACCCTCCCCAATTTGGCAAAAGGGAGGAAGCATATTAATTATATCAAGGACCCCACTAACAACAGCCCTGGGGTACCATGAAGCCCACACCACTATGCAAGCAGATGAACCTCTCCTTTCAAAACCCCTGAGTCCACAATCAGGCTCTGCAACTGTGGGGAGAGGAGAAAAACCTCTGCACTTTATAAGCCCAATTTTCTATCAATAATTTTTGCAAGTGATGATTTGGAAATGCAATTGATATCATAATATCATTGTATTATTATGGTCTTCCTAAACTCTAGTAAAATTCTATATAGAGTAAAAATTGAGTGATCATTGTTAGCCAGAAATAGTGTTAGATAAAGTGAATTTTAATCTGAATTTTGTTGAAACTAAAAGATAGAGGAAATAATTTGTGTAAAAACAGTTATGTCACTTTATCAGTTCTGCTAAACCCTGTTTATATCTGCCATATAGAAAACCAGGTATTTACGTCTTTACCTGTAGTTTAAAAGGAGGTTACAGCTAAAACAATTTGGGTCTTATTTATGAAACTTGTAAAATTGTTAATTAAGTTACTGTTGTAATGCTAAAACCTAAAAGTATAATTGATTACTGTATGTGGATAGGAGGAAACTGGGAGAAAGCTTTATTTGGATTAATTTTTCCCATTTAGAACATTCCTCCTACCTGTATGAGATTTGGCAAAGCAGTGGCATCACCAGCAGTCCATCCCTAAAGTCCATGCCAATTCTCCTTGTTTTGTAAAACTGGGAAGGCCCTGGAAATCATCTATAGGCAAGGTCATCAGCCTGGGAAAGTTACTTGTTTTAGTTATGTAGTTCCTAAACAATGAACTTAGCTTGCTGAGAAGTTATAAGTCTATGTACATTAAGTAGAAGTAATTTCTAACAATTGTCTTTTACACCAGGACAAGTTTAAATTTGAGAAAGAAAAATGTTAAATGAAATCCCTTATATATAAGAGACCTAGTAAATCTAAAAAAATTAATTAGTTGTTATAAGTTTTCAACTAATTTTTTTCATAAAAGTTTGATGATCATTTATAAATCTTAAAACTAAAAATATAGCCTACTACACTGATTCTAATAATTATAATGTTATTAATACTCACTTCTGCTCAAAATGCAAAACTTTCAGCTATAATATTATTGTTTAATGATTTTTCTTTTTCTCCCCTTAATATTGTGTCAGATAGCAAATATTTAGTGTATGTGTGCCAACATATTGATACTGCTAAATTTAAACGCACACAAAATGCAGATCTTTGAAACCTTTTTCAGAAATTACAAATCCTTAAAAGATAGAGACCACAACCTATATTAGAGCTCATTCTTCACTTCCTAGACCTCTTTCTGAAAATAAGACTACTATGGATCAAAAATTTTAAGTTTTTTCAACTCTTTTTTCCCCAAATATTCATTAAGCTATGTTATCTCATTCTTATTCTCATCAAAATGCACATACTCTGTGTAAACAATTCCATGTTACTAGGGAACAAGCTAAACAGATCATTAAAAACTGCCCTCAATGTGTTATCTATACTACTCCTCCAGTTATCACCATTAACCCACAGGGAATTAAATCTAACCATATTTGGCAGATGGATGAGACTCATTATACTTCTTTTGGTAAATTATCATATATAAATGTTATAATAGATACTTTTTCTTCTTTTATTTTTGCTTCACTCCTTCCAGGAGAAGCAGTAAAACATGTAATTAACAATATGTTATAATCTTTTGCTTCAATGGTGTGATAGTAATGGCAATTAAAGATTCCCCTGTATTGGCTTGGTTTTCAAATTGATTGTGTTAAAACCCAGAGTTTGTTAATCCCACCTGTGGGATGGGCTTGTTGATGTGAAAAGAAAGTCCTGAACTGGGAGGAGCTGGTGACATAGATTTGGAGAGACAAGAGAGAGGCGGAAGACCTTTTTTTTCTTGGAAGCAGCACCTCGTGGAGAGAGAGAGAGACTAAGAGAATTGCTGGTGGCCGCTTTGAATTGCCCTGGACTTTTGAGACCTGCCCCCTGAGCTGCCAAGGACTGAGGAGACATGGCTGTTTTGCTGGTACTTTGTCTGTTTTGATGTTGTTTTGCCAGATTTGTCCACTGGTGAAAGACAGTCCTTTTGTTGAAGAAGTCCTGGAACCTGGCTGTTCGCTAAGAAGCCCTGAGACTGTCCTGCAGACAGAGAGTGAATACTGTCCACTGGTGAGGGACAGTGCTGTTGTTGCAGGGGTCTGGAGACTGTCCTGCAGACAGAATGAATACTGTCCACTGGTGAGGGACAGTGCTGTTGTTGCAGGGGTCTGGGAGCCTTTCTGTTGGTTCAGAAGCCCTGAAGAAGGATTTTCTTGTTGTATGTTTACAGAAATCCTGGGAGAGGGCTTTGCTAATGTGTTCAGGGGTTCTAGGACTGTTCTACAGACAGAGGACAAATTCATGAAGGGACTGGCAGTGTATCTTATGGCCTTGCTAAGCCTTGTCTCCCCAGGAACTAAGATTGCTGAGAACTTGCCTCCTATCAAGATGAAGAAAAGACCTCCATTTGGGTATTAAGTGCTGTGTTTAAACTTGATGTAACTCTGGGGTAGATTCAATTGTGATCCAGGGGTGGGGAACTTTTGACCTTATGTTTGGAAACTAATCTACATTTGAGAAGAGGGGCTTTGTGGTGGACTTAATTAAGGTATAGCCTAGGGGTGGAGAAGTATTTAGAACAGAGACTTTGTAATTGATTGAATGATTGGAAGGTCCTGGGGTGGGGTAGTACTTGGAGATTATTTAATCACACTTAGTAAATGCTGTATTTTGAATGATGTCATGTTTTGATCTTCTCAGTTCCGGGTTTGTTACTGAATAAAATGGAGAGCACCTATGCTGGTATTTTGAACCTGGGAAGTTGCCTTTCCTTGGCATTACATTACAAATGGGCATTCCAAAACAACTGAAAACTAATAATGCCCCAGCTTACACTATCAAATCATTTCGATCTTTCTGTGATCATTTTCAAATAAAATTAATTACTGGCATCCCTTATAATTCCACTGGCCAAGCTATACTTCAGAGACAGACTAAAGATATTAAAACCTATTTACAAAAATAAAAGGGAGGGATTTGGACTGATACACCACAAAGGCACCTAGCTACTGCTTTATACACCCTAAATTTTTTAAACATCACTAATAATGAGTATACACCAGCAGAAAAATAATTTGAAAAAGTATACACTCCCCAAATGAAGGTAATGTGGAGAGATCCCCAAACAAAGAAATGGGAAAGGCCTGACCCTTTACTAATGTGGGGGAAGGCTATGTTTATGTTTTTCTAGAAGCTGCTGAATGACCAGTGAGGGTGCCATAACATAATGTCTGAGCGTGTTCCACAACTCACCCTAGATCAAGAAAGGACATGACAGCCTTCAACGTCTGCCTGACACTATGGGAATATTAAGACCAATAGTTACCTTCTTTGTCTCTTTGCTCTATAAAAATCTTGTTCAGAGAATCAATAAATGGAGTTATACCCTGAACTGCTGGCCTGGCCTAGTTCATCGTACTCCTCCACTCACACTTGATGCTGGCATCAAGTGACCCCTGTCAGATTAAGTTCATAATGAGCTGAGCTTTGTAAAAAATACTAAGAACAAAAAGACCTGTTTTGGTAGCTATGTTTAGAGCAAGAAGCACAGCAAGGAAAGGAAAGAAAGGTCTACTGCTTGGAGCAAATGATGCAAGGCTAACAGAGAAACAGAACCATTTAGCTCCCAGTTGGCTTCTCTTGTCTTCTCTATTGTCAAGGATCTTATATTTTTATCATCAGAGTCAGTAGCAAATAACTTACATATATTAATGTATATAGAATAAATATAAAATAATTACAAAGTAGTGAAATACAAGGGAAAGTTAGAGGGAGGGCACCAGCAATTGGTGTGGTTCTGGAGAAACTTAATGTAGAGGTGGTACCTAAGCTCTGTTTTGAAGGAAGAGAGGTATTCTGGGGGTTGGGAATGAAGAAGGAATATAGTCTATTCATGGAGGAAATCCAATACAAAAGTACCAAGGCAGGATATGGAGTACCAGGTGTAAGGAACGAAAGGAAGGTGAATCAGACTGGAGTATAGAATGTGGGAAGGGAAGTAATCTATAATAAGGTTGGCAAGCTAGGTTAAGGCCTGGATGTCAAGGACTTTAAAAGCTAAAAAGAGTAGTTTATATTTGCTTCTTGAAGCAATAGGAAGCCATTAAGTAGGAGAATGAACTGGTAAAATCTTCACTTTAGGAAAATCACTTTGACAACAGAATAGAGTGGAGAGAAGCTTGAGGCAGGGGGAAGAATTAGAAGGTCATCTTAATCTAAGTGAGAAGTAATAAGGACTACATGAGTAGAGTAGAAGGATATGTGATGTTGTAGATGCAGAAATGGTAAAATTTGGCAACTGAATGGATATGAATGGTAAGGAAAAATGAGAAGTTGAAGATAAAGCCAGGGTTATGAACTTAGCATACTGAAAGAATATCAGTATCCTTTGGTAGAAATAGAAAAATTGGAAGCAGAATGGATTTTTGAGAAAAGACAATGAGTTTTGTTTGAACATGATGAGTTTGAGATATCTGTGGGACATCCAGTTCAAAATGTCTACTAATAGGTAACAGAGAATAGAGTACTGGGCCTGGAGTAAAGAAAACCTGAGTTCAAATCCATTCCCTAAAACTTACAGACTGTGTGTGGTGCCAACATGATATTCACAGCACCTATAGTGGCTCTGAATATGCTAGCATAATTCTGAATGTCAAAATATAACAGACTCTCCACATGGGAAACCCAACCAAAACATTTATTCCAACACCAGAAAGCCAAATCCATCATAGCAACAAAAACACAATAACAATGCAGGGTGCACTGCCATCCCCAAGCCTTCCCCTTGCTAGGACCTTCCCATAAATGAACACTCACAGTTCTCTGCTTGCTTCTTCTCTATTCCTCAGCTCCAACTGCTCTGACCAACTTCCTCTCAGCTTGGGTCCACCCTTCCTGCTCCACCCCTTCCTGCTTCACCCATTTGTCAAGCTCCTTCCACCACATGTGACTCAGGCTTCCATGTGACTCAAGTAGGTCACATGGGCCTATTAATGGATGGGAAAGTGACAGGGGCCACTTGATGCCAGCATCAAGTGTGAGTAGAAGCATGAGATGAACTGGGCCAGGCGGGCAGTTCAGGATACAACTCTGTTTATTGATTCTCTGAACAAGATTTTTATAGAGCAAAGAGATAAAGAAGGTAAACTATTGGTCATAATATTCCCATAACATCAGGCAGACCTTGAAGGCTATCATGTCCTTTCTTAATCTAGTGTTCCCATACAGGATGAGCAAGAATTCAGGGCTCTCTGTTCTTTGCACGTCATGGAGAGTGGTGAGCGAACATCCTGTTGGCCTGGGAGCAGCTGCAAGGACCTGGCTGTTTCTACCTGTCTAACTTAGAGTTGGCCTTCAACAGGAAAGATCTTTCCATTAAGCAAAAATATATTAACAATACACTGGGGCAGCTAGGTGGAGCAGTGAATAGAGCACCAGCCCTGGAGTCAGGACCTGAATTCAAATCTGGGCTCAAACACGTAACACTTACTAGCCGTGTGACCTTTGGCAAGTCACTTAACCCCAATTGCCCTCCAAAAAGCAAAAAAACAAAACAATACACTGTGTGACCCTGGGAAAGCCACTTAACTTCTGTTTGCCTCGGTCTCCTCAACTATAAAATGGGAATAATAATAGTATCTACCTCACAGGTTGTTATGAGGATGAAATGAAATGTTTGTAAAGTGATTAGCACAATACCTAGTACATGGTAGGCACTATATAAATGCTTACCCTTCACCCTAATAGGTGATGCAAAGATGAGGCTCATATGAGAGATTGAGTATAAGTCTCTAGATTAAGGAAAATTATATACCAGAATACTTGCTTCAATGTTTTTGTAAATTTTTTTAATATGAACTCATTGAAGAGCTTTTATATTGGTTTCTTGAGATTCTTCCATTTTTCCTTCCTCATAAGGACTATTTACAATTCTATCACTGGAATTTCGTTTTGGGGAATATTTAATCATATTCTCTGGTACAACTTTGATCACCATAGTGATATATTTCTCTCTTCTCTAAACTTTTTGAAATATGCTTTCCTAAAGTTGAGGATTTACATCTGACTCTACCCAACAGTCCTTTCCTTGTCTGTTAAAAACTCTAAAATTACAGGGTTACATTCTCCTAAAGTTCTCTCCATGTTCATTTTATCAACCATTATCTTCTTGTTGTTCAAAATCAAGTAGACATTAGCAGTTTCTCTCATTGCTTCTTCAACATCCTGAAAGATGAAGTAAAAAATGTATCCCATGCTCTGCTTCAAGCCAAGATTTCTATTAGGTGTGTGGAACACTGAAGTTCATCATCACTATTATTTTTAGATTTTTGGTCAGTTTTGTAATTATATTAGGATAGCTTCATCTGGCTGGGTGATTTGTACCATACTCTTACAGAAATATTATTTTTATTTCTTGCCTTTTTCCTCACTCAAATTTTATTCATCATATTCCCACCAGAGGTTTGTCTATTTCCCTACTTTCCTGACATACAGTACTATTCTTTTTCCTATGAGAGTCCTGTAAGAGTCCCCACAACCTTTAATTTTCAGGATCCCATGACCCCTTATATAGTAGTCCTCCAAGAAAAGAGACAAAAGCAAGAATGCATTTGTCCCTGAACTTGTGATAAGATTCATCACCTCAAAATGCTTCAGGATTCTCTGTGCCCAAGATCTTGAATGACTCATAGCATAACTTGGAACACAAGAATTCCCTGGGGCACATATAATGAAAAGGAACACCAATACAGACAGATATGTTTAGATTATCTTAGATTTCTAAGCTTGAGACATTTTGAATGCCTCCACATGCCTCCACAGGATACAACTATTTAGTGCATCAGAGGTTCCCAAAGTGGGTGTTACTGCCCCCTGGGGGGCAATGGAATGCTCCAGGGAAGCAGTAATAGCCTCAAGTGCAATTGGGGAATGTTGAATAAAAACAAGGGGGTGGTGGAAGCATAAGGAAAGAAGAGAAAATAAGAAAATTTTGAAAAACCGTTCATAAATGTTTCATCTGTTGTGTAAGAGAGTTAAAGTCATAGCAATTACATTATTTTCTAAATGATGAAATGAAAGTTATAAACAATCAGCAGGCAAGTCTGCTGGCAGGTCTTAACAAGAAAGTGTTGGCAGGCAAGCTTGTGTCACCCATTAATGGGAAGTCCAGCATGCATTCACAGGAATACAGTCTGTAATGACTTATTTCCAATATGATACTGTATAGTTACATGACCTAATATTGCATCATCAAAATTCCAATGCAGGAAAAAACCCACGAATTTACAAGAAATTATCAAATTTAAGATGTGTCATTAAAAACATTATATATATATATATACACACACACACATATATATATATATATTTTTTTTTTTTTTAAATGATGCAAATTCCAAAAAACCTTTAGAAGGTTAAAGAAAGTAGATTTCCAGGAGGGCACTAAGTCATTTTTTTTTTTAAAGGGGGTGGTAGGCCAAATAAGTTTGGGAACCTCTAGTGTAGCTGATGATGCTAATTTGGTGGAGATAATACTGATATGTCCTATTCTGTGCTGACATTGCTTGCCTGTATGAGGGGCAGACTTGGTTTGAGAGTTTCTTTGGGGAGAGACACATGTGATGCCAGACTGTAGTCCACTACTTCTCTGTCAGAAGGTGGAGAGGATTCTTCATCAGTAGTCCTCTAGACCACTCATAATTGGCCATTGCCTTGATCAGAGTTCTCATGTCTTTCAAAGTTGTTTACTTTTCCAATGTTTTAGTATAAATCATTCTTCTAGTTCTGGTCATTTCACTCTGTACCAGTTCAGATGAGTCTTCTTATGTTTCTCTGAAACCATCCCTTTTATTGGACCCCTTAAGATCCAATAGTATTCCATTACATTCATATACCATAATTTGTTCAGCCATTCCCCAGTTGATGAGCATTCCCATAGTTTGAAACAATTATTCTTAATAAGTAGGTGATAAAGTATGTTATTTCATCACTCCTGTCAATCAATAAGCCTGTTACTAATGAGGTGGCAGTAGAGTGATGAGCCCACTTTTTTTTTTTGCCTTTTGGAAGGCAATTGGGGTTAAGTGACTTGCCCAAGATTACACAGCTAGTTTTTTTTTGTGTGTGGGGGTGTTCAGTGTCTAAGGCCGGAACCGAACTCGGGTCTTCCTGACTCTGGGGCCGGCGCTTTACTCACTGCACCACCTAGACGCCCCCAAGCCTACTTTTTTAAAGTGTTTTCTTTAAAACAGATGGTTGCTTTTGGGAAGGGTCTGAAAGAGGCCTTAAAGAGGCTTCAAAAGCCCACAAAACAATCTCATTGTTAATACTCTCTCCCTCTTGAAATTACTTTTTTATTAATTTGTACATACATTGGTTATATATATATATATTATATATATAAATGTATCCCTAATAGAACTTTAATTTCTTGAGAGAGAGTGAGGCAGAGAGGAAAGAGTACTAAGCTAAGACTCTGACAGCTTGTGTTCAGATCATAGCCTAGCTATTATCTATCTGGGTGGGCGTGTCACTTACTTCTCTAGGACCCAAATTTTTTTAACTGTAAAAATAAGTGGGGTTGGACTAAACATCTTAAGATCCAAGCATCTAAGATCCCCTCTAGCTGTAAATCTATGACAACAGAAAATGTTTTAACTTTATTTTTATACACACAGGACCTAGCATAGTGCCTTGCATTTAATGGGTACTTGATAAATGTTTGCAGAATTAAATTGATTTGAAAATGTCATCACAGAACGTTTCAGTGGCAAGGCACTTTCAGGATCATTTATTTTGGCTGCTTCTTTTACAGTGAAGGAAAATGAGACCCAAAACAAAGAAGCAATTTGGTCAAAGTCTCTGAAAAAAGGTTTCTCCCATCCTGACTGAAATGGAGGCTGACCTGAAATGCAATCAGATGGAGTCCAAATGCCAAAGCTTCATAGACTGATCAATTTGGAAAAGACAATATTTTTTTAACCCCCTCATTTTACAGAGGAGGAAATAGAGTTAGTGTCAGAACAAGGATTTGAACTCAGATCTCCTGACTCCTAGTTTAAAACTCTTTTAGCCAGGTTGTTGAAATTTAGCTTTCTCAAATATGGCCAAGGCTCCTGGCCAGTCGGGAAAGAGCCAGGCATGTTTGGGGACTGAATATTAGGCCAGCTTGACTGAAGCATAGAATGTATGTGAAGGAGAATAATAATACTAGATTAGCCTGGAAAGGTAGATTGCTACCAGATGATAGAGATCCTTGGATGTCAGGAAAATAATATTTTTTTTCTTTTTGGCTTCCTTTTCCTTGTCCCAAACTTAACTGCTCACATGTCAAAGGAGATCCTCTCAGCCTAGTACTAATACAAAAATAGAATGTGGTCTAACAATTAACCCTTTCCCCCCTTCCAACTTCAGTCAGTAAGTATTGGTAGAGGGGTAAGGAAGTACATAGGGCATGGCATCAGAGGATGTAGATTACAGACTTAACTCTACCACTTATGAACCTCTAAGCTGCCACTTGGAATTATACATTTAAAGCTATAAGGAGCCCCAGAGGCTTCTGGTTCACCCACCTCATTTTAGGAAATGTTAGATCCAGAGAAGTGAAGGAGTTGCCCAAAGTCATACTGGTGACAAGCATTAGAGGTATGATATGAATCGATATCATCTGATTCCAGTCAGATGCAGCTAGGTGGCACAGTGGATAGATCATTGTACCTAGAGACAGGAGGATCTGAGTTCAAATCCAGCCTTAGACACTCCTTAGTTGTGTGATCTTAAGTCACCTAACTTCTGTCTCAGTTTCATCAATTATAAAATGCAGATAATAGTGTACTTACCTCCCAGTTATTGAGAGGATCAAAGGAGAGAATATTTTTTAAAGTGCTTAACACAGTGCCCGGCACATACTAGGCACTTGATAAATGTTTATTTCTTTTTTTTTTTTTTTAGCTACAAGCTTTTTTTATTGCCACTTCAAAAATGGGAAAAAGTCTCATAAAAGAGTAGAAAAGTGTCTCGTCTCAAATCAAAACAACCAACGTGTAGAACTGGGTCTTTGGTTCTGTTTTGACTGTTGAACATAGTAACTTTTGTCATTTTCTTGATATATTGTAGAATCTTTAATAATTATCAAAGATGTAGAACTTCAGTCAATCAAACAAGTAAGACAGCATTTATGAATCCATCATTTTCTGGATTGTTGGTAACCTGTGCATATTTTCCCCAGATAACTTTGCCTCCTTGTGTCACAAGGCCCAACTCACTCACATTCACTTCAATGACAGTCCCTTTGGTAATAACACCCAAAGTTGTATATAGTGGGGAGGAGGGATTTTTCTTCACACCAAGTATGGGTAGGCAAAAAGTGGCTTTAAGTTCAGGATGAGTTACATGAGCCTTTTTAAAACGTAAACCCATTGGCCTAATAAATCTTTCATATTTTGGTGGTTTTCGAGTAAAGCCATCCCCAACAAAGCAGACTTTAGTAACCATTCTTTTCCATGCCTTCTTCTTTCTCTTTCCTGCACGAATAACCTTTAACACTTCTGTTTCTCCCTGGGCACGAACTTTAGGCAAGGGCACTTCCCATTTACCAGCTTTCTCTTTTTGTTTCTGTTTAATCATATTGGAAAGGACTTTGGCTCGGGACTGTCCCTCTCTGTCCAGCAGATATGCAGGTACTGTTCCTTGGGGAGTTTTTTCATCATTTTTCTGCTTGGTATTCCTCTTTTCATGCATCTTGATAGTCTTTTTCATCTGAATCTTCTCAGCATGACGCTGTTTATGGTAGAGTTTGGCCTTTAGACCAATCATTTTCTTTGCTTTCTTTGAACGTTCATGAGCCTCTCGGCTTTCCTTCTTTCTCTTTTTCTCATGGTAATCCAAGCGGTAGCCATACCGTTTTCGGTGTAACTCTATGTATTCGTTCTGAGGCATTTTGATGGCTGGGGGCCTGTCGAAGAGCCGCCGAAAACGCTTCCAAACCTCAGATCAGACCCTCTGCCATGAGCCACCGACTCCCCACAAGCCAGAAAGAAATGGATCTCCCTTTAAAACTCCCCTAAATGTTTATTTCTTTCTTTTCAGAGACAATATTCTTCCCGCTGTACCATGGACTTTGGGTGAGTCATTGGCCTCAATTCCTTCATCTGTAAAATAAGAATTAGAATTGGTCTTCTTACCTCACAGGGTTGCTATTTGTCAAATACTTTGTGATTGTGAAGTGCTATTTAAATAAAAGTTATTGCTCAGGACTCTGTTAAACATTTTAGGGGGTACAGGAAGAGAAAAAAATACATAATCTCTGCCCAAGGGGATTTTGGAATATAGTGAAGTATATTTAAATTTTTTTTTTTTTGCTTTTTTTTTGGAGGGGGGAAGGTAAAGCAATTGGGGTTAAGTGACTTGTCAACGGTCACATGACTAGTTTTTGTGTTAAGTGTCTGAGGCCATATTTGAACTCAGGTCCTCCTGACTCCAGGGCCTGTGCTCTATTCACAGTGCCACCTAGCTCTCCCAAATATATTAAAATTTTTTAAAGCATATGAGCCTGTGCAATGGTGTCTTTCATGAAGAGTTGGGAATGGGGGCATTATGCCTCATAATAATTATTATATTAAAATTATAATAAATTTTTTAAGTATATAAGCGTATAATCCTGCAGTATAGTGAAAAACTTTAAAATCTCTCTGAAATGCATATTAGCTGTGTGACCATGGGAAAATTGACTTAACATTTGTGAGTTTCCTTATCTGTACAATGGACATCATAGCACTTGTACTACCTATTTTATAGCACTGTTCAGAGGACAGTGCTTTATAAACATTAAAACATTTTAGAAATTTTTGTCACCACCACCATTACTACTATTACAACTGCTATTACTACTACATAATGTGACTCGGGCTATTTGCTGTGAATTGATAGGTGGGGGTCTATGGAAAGCAGTTGAGTAAGGGGAATGTCAGAAGTTGAGAACTTTTACCGTGGTAGGATCTTGCTGAAGTCATAGTCAGTCACACTGTGAAGAACTTCAGGGGAAAAGAAGTGGAGCTAAATGTAAGGTTTTACAGCTTTACAAAGGAAAAGCCCAAAGTCTTATCTGGGAAACTAGAGCCAACTTGTCATACATGGAGACATCCAACTATATAAGAACTCAGGTATATGGAGCTATTAAATCCAGGAGGCAAGCAGGATTGGTGAAGCCAGAGTCACATGAGCTATTTTCATGCCTGGCATGATCATGTCCAATTATGCTAATCTCATGCAGTTCTGCTGGCCAAGAGGCCAGACATTAGTGTATGCCAGAGTTACTCAGTGAAGGGCAAATCACTGTGAACCCAAGTAACCAGACTTTCTCTGGAAGAAGAAGAAACAGGATATGAGTTATTTAGACTTGAGGAAATTATATTGGACTTAGGGTCAGAAGTTCTGAGTTTGAGTTCTGATTCAACTGCTTATCAGCCATGTAACCTTGAAAACCTCC
Organism: Petaurus breviceps papuanus; assembly: GCF_028583685.1. Taxonomy (NCBI): domain Eukaryota; kingdom Metazoa; phylum Chordata; class Mammalia; order Diprotodontia; family Petauridae; genus Petaurus; species Petaurus breviceps. The sequence continues at coordinate 2,658,681 of NW_027187360.1, read as the reverse complement.
TCAGTTTCTTCATCTGTAAAATGAGAGCATTATGGGCAGAGCCAAGATGGCAGCATAGAAGCAGAAAGGCTCTGTGAGCTTTCCCCATAACCACCTCAAATACCTATAAAATATGATTCTAAACAAATTTTAGAGCTATAGAACCCAACAAATTGACAGAGAGAAACAAATCTGCTGAAGGCAGCCCAGCAGGTGGACAGGAAGGTTTCATCACAGTGCTGGGAGCCAAGTCTAGCCCTGCTTGAGCCTGCAGTTTTAACCCTGGGGTGGCCCCAACCAGCAGCGGCTGGAGTAGACCTTGAAAGAATGGATCACCAGCAGCTGTGGTGGTCTCTAGAATTATCAACCCATAAATGCCAAAGACAAAGTGAGAGGTCAGTGTAGAATTCTGTTGGCACTGTAGGGAACTGAGGAGCAGGTCTGGTCCCTGCTCCAGGAGCGAAAAGGGGCAGAGGTGCAGTGGCCCTGCAGCTGCCTCCACGAGGCCGCTTCAGAGCTCCTGGCCTGCAGATCGAAGGGGGGCCAAGTGACTATTCAGAGGGTAATCACTCTTGCTTTAACTTGCTTGGATCTGGATCACAGACTTGGGTGGTGGTCCTGAGGTGTGTAATCAGTGAGCCAGAGTTTGTGGGGGCTGCAGAGACAGCACTGTCCTAATAGCTCTGGCAGCTACAAAAACCCCATCAATTTGGGACAAAGCCCTCCCCTCTGGAAGCAGATTTCTACTGTGGCAAAGAGCTCAAAACTCAAGTTATTGAGTGGCAACATGAGCAAGCAAAGGAAGCAAAGCAAGCACAGCAATACAACTTTAGATTGATCAAAGCATGGAATGGGAGGAAGACAGCAAAGTCAGAAGTCCTGTACCAAAAGCTTCCAAGAAAAATATGAACTGGTTACAGGTCATGGAGGACCTCAAAAAGGACTTTGAAAATCAAGTAAGAGAAGTAGAGGAAAAAATTGGGAAGAGAAATGAGAATGATGCAAGAAAATCATGAAAAGAGAGTTAACAACCTGACTGAAGAAAATAACACCTTAAAAATGGACTAACTCGGGGCAGCCAGGTAGCACAGCAAGTAAGAGCACCGGCCCCAGTGTTGGGATGACCTGGGGATCGAATCTGACCCAGAAATATCTGGCCGTGTAACCTCGAGCAAGTTACTTAACCCCAATTGCTTTAAAAAAAAAAATGGACTAACTCAAATGGCAAAAGAGGCTCAAAAAGCCAATGAGGAGAAGAATGCCATAAAAAGCTAAATTTGCCAGATGGAAAAAGAATTTCAAAAGCTCACTGAAGAGAATAATTCCTTCAGGATTAGATTGGAGCAAATGGAAGCTAATGACTTTATAAGAAATCAAGATACTATTAAACAGATCCAAACAAATTAAAAAATAGAAGGCAATGTGAAATATCTCATTGGAAAATCCACTGACCTGGAAAATAGATCCAGGAGAGGTAATTTAAAAATTATTGGACTACCTGAAAGCCATGATCAAAAAAAGAACCTAGAAATCATCCTTCAAGAAATTCTCAGGGAAAATTACCCTGATATTTTAGAACCAGAGGGCAAAATAGAGTTTGAAAGAATTCACCAAACACCTCTTGGAAAAGATCCCCAAAAGAAAACTCCTAGAAATATTATAGCCAGCTTCCAGATCAAGGAGAAAATATTACAAGCAGCCAAGAAGAAACAATTTGAATATTGTGGAAACACAATCCGGATAACAAAAGATCTAGCAGCTTCTACATTAAGGAATCAAAGGGCTTGGAATATGATATTCTGGAGGTCAAAGGAGCTGGGATTAAAACCAAGAATCACCTACCCAGAAAAACTGAGTATAATGTTTCGGAAAAATATGGTCATTCAATGAAATAGAAGACTTTTCAAGAGTTGAATAGAAAATTTGACATTCAAATACAAGAAGCAAGAAAAGCATGAGAAGGTAAACAGGTAAAAGAAATCATAAGGAACTTATCAAAATTGAAATATTTACATGCCTACATGGAAAAATGATAATTGTAACTTATAAAACTTTTCTCAGAATGAGGATAGTTGAAGGGAATATAAATGTATATACATATATACATACATATATATGTCTATATAGGAGGGTATATGTGCATATGAATACCTATGTGAGTGTATGTATATATGTGTACAGGTATACATAGACAGAGGGCACAGGACCAATTGAATAGGAAGGAATGATACTTAAAAGGTGAAATTGAGAAGTGAGAGGAATATAATGAGAGGAGATGGGGAGATGCAGAATGGGGTAAATTATCTCATATAGAAGAGGCAAGGGAAAACTGTTACAATGGAGGGGAAGAACAGGAAGGCAAAAGGGAATGAGTCCACCTTACTCTCATTGAATTTGGCTCAGGGAAGAAATTACATACACACTAAATTGGGTATCTTGCCCTACAGGAGAGTAGGGGGAAGGGGATGGGGGGGATGATTGAAGGGAGGGCAGTTTGAGGGGGAGGGTAGTTAGAAGCATACACTTTTAAAAAGGGACAGGGTCAAAGTAGAGAATAGAACAAGTGGGGGGTGGGAATGGATGGAGGAAAATATAGTCAGTCTTTCACAATATATCCACTATGGAAATGTTTTGTGTAACTTAACATGCATGACCTATATTGAATTGCTTATCTTCCCAGTAAGGGTAGGTGACGAGGGAGGAAGGGAAAGAATCTGGAATTCAAAGTTGTAAAATCAAATGTTTAAAAAAATTATTATTATTATTATTATTTACATGCAACTGGGAAATAAAATGTACAGGCACTGGGGTATGGAGATTCATCTTGCCCTACCAGAAAGTCAGAGGGGGTATGGGGGAGGATATAGGAGAGAATAGATTGGGGGAGGGGGTATACGTAGGATGGCTGTTTCGGGATGGTGGGTAGGGGAAAGATAGGGAGAAAATTTGTAACTCAAAATCTTGTGGAAATGAATGATGTAAACTAAAAATAAACACAAAATTAAAATAAAAGAAAGTTAAAAATGAGGTCATTAGATTAGATGATCACTAAGATTCTTTCTGCTCTAACAGATTCCTCCTACTGCTGACATTCTACACACATACCTCCTAGCTCTGACATTCCATGTTCTGAGGTCCTTCCCACTGCTGACATTCCATGTTCTGAGGTCTGTCCCATAACTGATATTCCATATTCTGAGGCAGAGGTATCAAATTCATAGCCCCACTTAAACTAGATTAAATTGTAACTGGGAAATATTTAAAAAGATAAAAATACAGTACAACATAAATAATGTTAGTTTGTGGTTTTCTAAGTCAAAACACAGCCTCAGAGATCCATTTTTATTTAAGTTTGTCACTACTGCCTAAGGTCTCTTGCAGCTCAGACATTTTGTGCTAATGAGATGGTTAAGATTACAGGACATGAGCAAAATATGAAGAAGACTAAGGTCTCGATTCTAAGGAAAACTCTGCGGGTTAGAAACTTGTATTTTAACTTGTTTGCAAGGTTGAATGAAGAACAAGATCAGGGATGCTGGGATGTAGTCCCAAGTCAGCACTAGACTTCATATGCAATCTTGGGCAAAACTCTTTTTGTACTTTTGGCTTGTTCCCCATCTGTTCCATGAGGGCATTATCTCTGCTATCAACTTGGGAGGAATGGGAGAATGGATGCTGTCAGGGCAATGGCTTTGAGCTCTTCCTGGAAAGAAAAGGGCTAGATAAAAGCCATAGATGATAATGGTGCCTGCAGTACACAGAGGGTAGTGTTTAGTAAGCACTTCTGAGGGATTACATTCACTCTTGGCCCAAACTCAATGGAGCTTTTGCTCAGTAAGAGTAGCACCCCTGGGGTTTCACAACACTGCCTGGTGCAGGGAAATTCGAAAGTCTGCTATTACTGGCCCAAGGTTACGTAAGATTCCAGGCAAGAGCCAAAAGCAGAAGAAATCAAGGGGCAAAGTCACCATCATGCATTGTTAGGCCCATAGCATCCAGTGGCTATGGCACCATGCAGGGAGGCAGGCCAGTTAGCAGGGTTTTTACTTCTGTTCTTTTACACAACTCTTACAATACCTCCATGAGGAGCCAGGGCAGAGATTTATATTCCCATTTTACCCATGAGAAAACTGAGGTATATAGGGGAGAAATGACTTTGTCTAAAGTCAAACAATTGTCAATGATAGAATTTGGATTTAAGCCCAGGGCATCTGATTTCAAGTTCAGTATTCTTTCCACTGATGATAGGAATGAATCTCCCATGGTCATCCTTTTACATGTGCCCGCAGACTAGTACCCAGCTTCAAGTTACCTTGTAAGTGAGCATCCACTCAAAAACAAAGCTCATTTTTAGCCATACAAAGATCCAAGACAATTCCAAAGGACCCATGATAAAAAATGTTACATACCTCCAAAGAAAGAACTGATGGAGTCTGAATATAGATCTAAGCATACTATTTTTCACTTAAAAATTTTTTTCATGGTTTTTCTTTTTTATTTGTTTCTTCTTTTATAACATGATGGATAAGGAAATGTGTTTTACATTATTGTACATATATAACCTATATCAAATTGCTTACTGTCTTAAGGAGGGGGGAGGTGAAGGAGAGAGGAAGAAAATTTAAAATTCAGAGGGAATGACATGCACACTAAATGGGGTATATCGCCCTGCAGGAGTGTAGGGGGAAGGGGCTGAGAAGGGGGATGATGGAGGGGAGGGCAGGTTTGGGGGAGGGAGGAAGGGAGGGGGAAGAGGTAAGTTGGAAGTAGACTTTTGAAAAGGGACAGGGTCAAAGTAGAGAATAGAACAAGTGGGGGTCAGGATAGAACAGAGCGAAATGTAGTCAGTCTTTCACAATATATCCACTATGGAAATGTTTTATGTAGCTACATATGTATAACTATATTGAATTGCTTATCTTTCCAGTAAGGGTGAGTGACAAGGGAGGAAGGGAAAGAATCTGGAATTCAGTTTTAAAATCAAATGTTAAAAAAAAATATATATATATATATATATATTTTTTTTTTTTACATGCAACTGGGAAATACGATATACAGGCATTGGGGTATGGAGATCCATCTTGCCCTACTGGAAAGTCGGAGGGGATATGGGGGAGGATATAGGAGAGAGCAGATTGGGGGAGGAGGTATATAGTGGGATCACTGTTTTGTGATGGTGGGTAGGGGAAAGATGGGGAGAAAATTTGTAACTCAAAATCTTGTGGAAATGAATGATGTAAACTGAAAATAAACATAAAATTTAATTAAAAAAAGAAAATTTAGAATTCAAAATTTAAAAAATGAATGTTAAAAATTGTCTTTACATATAATTAGGAAAAAATACTATAAAAAACAAGATTATCAGGCCCCCTCCAAAAAATAGAAAGCCCATGAGTCCCTACTAATTATTACTTTTACTAGGCTATCAAGAAGACAGTATGTCAAAAAAAAAAAAGAAGACTTAATGAAATACTAAAGCACAGCAAAAAAAAAAATGACAAGAATAATATCCTTATCTTCTCCCATCCCTACATATATAGAAGTAAAATCCCATACCAATAGTGAAGAGAAGGAAGCACACATAACCAAAAATACACATGGAGGTACACATGTGTTTGTACTTTGTATGGCCAGAGAATACCCACAAAAAACCTCACATGAGACCTATGTATGATTGGTGCAAATAATTAATGCCTCTGTAGTACCCTTGATGTCTTCTGATGACTTGCCCTCTACTGGACATCTCCACTTTCTGTTGAGCATCTCTGTTGCTGCTGCTGGGCTGCTCTCTGTTGTGTTTACTGGCTTTTGGCTGCTCACAGATGCCATCTGCTGGAGTGTGTGTGTGTGTGTGTGTGTGTGTGTGTGTGTGTGTGTTACAGCTTTTCAAGTCTGAAGCCACAGTCTTATCCTTACCTCTTTTGTGATGCAGACCCCACCCAGCTGCCTTGAGAACTCATTAGGCATTTTGGTCTTTCCTACTACACTCAGATTCCCTGATCTGAGTCTCTTTTCTGACCTGGGATTAGAAAATTCCTTTCAACTTTTGTCATACACCTGTTCATTGCACTGTAAGCTTTCAAAATTTCTGGGGGCTCCACTTAGCAAACTGCAAAGAAGAGTTATGGAGCTGAGATGACAATGTTCTTTTGAATTCCCATGGGGGCCCCTGGTTCCATGCAGATCAACTTGGTACAAGACCAAAAGGGCCAGGTGGAGCCACTGAAGCTGGCTACTACACACTTACCCTAGTACCTTTGTTCTACATTCTGCTTTTGCTCCACATTCTTGCTGTCAACCGAAATGTTGTTCCCATAAACAACAACAATAACAATCTTAACATAGGAGGCAGCATGTTATAAGACAAAGAGCATTTTATCTGGAATAAAAAAATGTGGGTTTTTCTAATGTGTTTAATACTGCTTCTGCCACTTAATAATTGTAAAACCATGGGCAAGTTACTAAACCTCCATCCATATAAGATTTTCCCTCTGTAAATGCCAAATCCTATCTAAAGTCTGCTCTAAAACACCTATGATTTCAGTTGACCTTTAGAGTTTAAAAAACACTTCCCTAATATCAGTTCTGAGAAGAAGGTAGTGCAAATATTATCGTTCTCATTTTAGGTGCTTAATGTATAATTGTTCTGTTGTATTGTATAAATAAACTGAGGCTAAGAAGAAGAAAGGTCACAGTCAACAAGACTTAGAGCCAAGATTCAAATTTGGGTCATGTGATTAACTCCAATGTCCCTTCCACTATACCATGATGCTTTTCTGAAAACATGATGGGGTGGAGGAGGGGAAGGAATGGCATACATCCCATTTCTTTTAACACAAGATTGAGATTGCTGTTACATAAGATGATGGTGTTGTTGTTATCTACTGCCCTCCTTCACGTCACCTTGGTATCATTACATTATATTTGGTGACCTTTTTTTAGGCCTGATCTCATGGTCCATGTTGTTCCATGAGGAGGGGAGGGGAGAGAATAGATCTTTACTGACCACTTGAGACCTGAATCTTTGGCCCTGATTCAATTTGCTGATTTTGACTCTCAGGGTGATCTGGAGGCTTGGGCTGATGCCATCTGGGAAAAGGGCTCTCTGACCTGGGATGAAAGGATACAGTTACACATGCTGCCATCTGCTTCTTCCACCTCTCCAAATTTGCAGGCTCCTAGATTGTTAGAATCAAAAGGGAACTTAGAGATCATCTAATCAGTCTAATCCCATCATAAAATGATGGGAGGAAACTGAGGCACTGAGCAAGTTAGTGGCAAACCTGGGATCTGAGCCCAGGTTTCCTGCCCTATGAGCCTGGGCTTTTTTTTCCTTTGCATGCTCAATATCTTCCTTACTCCAAAAGGCCACAGGTGTTTCTGAGGGGTTGGGAAGGCAGAGTTTTTAAGTGGATTTATATTCCTGTGGCCCCTTGAGGTCTGTGGAGCTCAGGGAGATGACTCAAACCAATTATTACAAGCCATCTGTTCCAGCTAGGCCTCCAACTCAAACTATTAGTGTATTGAAAAAACCTCTGGATTTGGAGTCACAACACCTGGGCTTAAATCTCAGTTCTGCCACATACTACCTTATGACCCTGGACAATTTATTTCACTTCAGCATCCACATCTGTAAAATTAGGAGAATAACTTACCACATCAGGTTGTTATAAGGAGAATGCTATAAAAATGTGAGTTCATGAACTACTTGGAGGGTCACCAGTTGGCTAAGAAGTTGAAATATTCCTAATTTCTGTTATTTCTCCCCTCTTCTGTCTTCCTGCTCATCCCTGGAATTCTTTTCTTCCCTCTCCAAAGCTTACCCATCCCTCAGAACTCAGTTTAAGTCATGCAAGAAGACTCCATGGAAGATGTAGGGCAGGAGTAGCTTAGCACTTCAATACTAGACAGGAGGGACATCCAGGACTGGAGTCATGACAGTTTACCAGTTTAAATTTAGACTGCTAAAATGGTCCTCTAATTGCTTTCCTGGTTTCTTGTCTAACCCTTTACCAGGTCTTCCTACTTGTGCTGCTGGATCAATTTTCCGAAAGCACAGCTCTAATCATATTCCTTTAGTCACAAACATTCTGGGGCTCCTAACGGTCATCAGAAAAAAGTCCAAATTCCTTTTTTTAAAAAAAATTTCCCCCCACTTTATAGTATTTTATTTTTTTCCAATTGCATGTAAAGATAATTTTCAACATTCACTTTTATAAGGTTTTAAGTTACAAAAATTATTTGAATTCCTTAGAGTTACATTCAAGGCCTTTCCTTCCTTTCCAGAGTGATCTCCTGTTATTCCTTTAGTATACTCTATGTTCCAGTCATAATAATTTCTTTTCTGACTCCCAAACAAGCATTATACTTCCCCTTTACTGAGCTTTTGTTCATATAATTCCCTCTCCTGCAATACCCTACCTTTTCCTGAAATGCCCTGCTTCCTCTCTGTGACATTGTTTCACCTTCTATAAAGATTCACTTTACTTGGGCAGCTAGGTGGCAGAGTGAGTAAAGCGCCAGCCTTGGGCAAGTTACTTAACCCCAATTGCCCTCCAGAAGGCAAAAAAAAAAAAAAGATTCACTTTACTCAGCAGTCCTTAAACTTGATGGTTTCAGAACCCCTTTACACTCTTAAAAATTATTGAAGATCTCCCCCACCCCTGCAAAGAGATTTTGTTTATATGGGTTATATCAATCCATATTTAGCATTTTAGAAATTAAAGATTTTTAGTATCTTTATGAAAATAGTTTTGACCTTATGTACCCCCTGCAAGGATCTCAAGGACCCCCCCCCCAAGGATCCTGGACCACACCTTGAGAACTGCTTCTCCTACTAAATTCTTCTTGTCCTTCAAAACAGCACTACCTCTAAGAAAAGTGAATTCTTTTGCACTTACTGAATCTGATACATTCTAACTCTAGGCCTTAATTTTCTTTTCTTTTTTTTTTAAGCTTATTTTTAGTTTTCAGCATTCACTTTTATAAGATTTTGGGTCCTGAATTTTTTCCCCTTCCTTCCCTCCCCTCTCCCCAAGATGCTATGCAATCTGATATAGGCTATACATGTACAAACATATTAAACATATTTCTACATTAGTCATGTTGGGCAAGAAGAATCAGAACAAAATGGGAAAAACCAGGAGAAAGAGGAAAAAAAGAGAAAATAGTATGCTTTGATCTGCATTCAGACTCCAAAATTCTTTCTCTGGGTATGGATAGCATTTTCCATCATGAGTCTTTTGAAATTGTCTTGGATTTCTGTATTGCTGGGAAGAGCTAAGTCTATCATAGTCGATCATCAGACAATGTTGCTGTTACTGTGTACAATGTTCTCCTGGTTCTGCTCACTTCACTCAGCATCAGTTCATGTAAGTTTTCCCAGGTTTTTCTGGAATCCTAGGTCTCAATTTTCTCATCTGTAAAATGGAGATAATAATAATTGGATTAACTACTTCACAGAGTTGTTGTAAGGAAGAATTTTTGTAAATTGCAGAGCTTTAGAGAAATGAGATTATTATTATTGCTATTATTACTATTACCATTCAGGTGATAATTTAATATAGATATGTAGAACATTAGAAAGCTAGAGAGACTTTAGAGAAGATTTAATCTAATGCCCTCATTTTATACATAACAACAGTTCCTATTTCTCTAACACTTTATGGTTTTAAAAAGAACTTTTCCCACAATACCTCCTATGGGTCAGGTAATAAAGGTATTATTACAATTTTACAGAGAATATTGTGGCTTCAAGAGGTTGAATGACTTATCTAAGGTTACCCCCATTACTAAGTGTTAGAACTGGGATTTGACCCTAGGTCTCTTGACTTCCCTGTCCAAAGGCTCTTTCTACTATGTTAGGCTTCATGCCCATCATGAGCTACCTGGGGACACATCCCCATTATTCCTGAGTACTGTTATTTTAAATTCTTATATTGTTTAATTGTTCAAGTGTTTGTGTCTTCTCTCTCTATGTAGAATGAGAGTCCTTTGAGCAGGGTCCTTGTCTTCTTTTTAGCCTTCACAGCACTTTTCAGGTGGTCTTGCACATAGTAGGGATGGTAGGTTACTAACGCAGACCAAAGATCAGAGATCTAGACCTGAAAGGGATCTTAGACACCATCTAATTCCAAACCTCTCATTTTATAGATGAATAAACTAAGAACACTGGCTCAGGTAGCCATGCTATTACCCATCCTCTTAGAAGTCCTTGGTTCACAGGTCCTTTCCAGAGGACAAACATCTAGGAGCTTACTTCCAAAGGAGGCAAATCCTGTTTGGACAGCCCTAGATGGCCCCCAGACCAAATCTCTTGAGGGTCTCCATCAGCAACAAACATAGGGTGTTATCAGCTCTGTGCTTTAGATAAGGTCACAAAATGTCTTCAGGGAAATTCTGAGTGCTCATCCCCAAGGTGGGGAATGCCTGACATCTGAAGGAAGGAACACTAGGGTGCCATGGTCTGAAAAGACTCCAAACCCTAGGACTGATACAGCCTAATGCAAGGGAAAGAAGTGGTCACAAGGCCTGGGTTGAAAGCCCAGTTTAGCCACTAACTCACTATGTGACCTTGGCTCAGTCACTTAATTTCTCTGAGCCTCAGATTATTCATCTATAAAATGAGGGGGTGGAACTCAATGACTTTGGAGGTCCCTTGCTGCTCAAGATCTATCATTTAAGTTTCTTCTTACTTCTAACATTCTGTGTACTAAGACAGCAGTCAGCTCTTTCTTACAGGTGGTATAGTATATAGAGCCCTGGAACTGGAGTCAAGATCTGAGTTCAAATACTGCCTCAAACATGAATTAGTTCTATGCCTCAGTTTCCCCATCTGTTAAATGGAGATAATAATAGCACCTAACTCCCAGGCTCATTGTGAGAATCAAATAAGACAATAATTATAAAGTGCTTAGCAAAGTGGCAAATAGTAAGTGCCATAGAGATGTTACTGTTACATCCCATGTCCTAACATCCTCTGCTCTGGATCGGGAGTGCCTAATATTTTTTGTGTCATGGACTCCCTTGGCAGTCTGGTGAGACCTATGGATCCTTTCTCGAAAAATGTTTTTAAATAATTGAAGGAAATTCTAAATTTCAGTTAGGCCTTATTGGAAATAAATATCTAATTTTTCCCTCTCCCCATACCCCCACCTTGGTTAAGAGTTTCTGCTCCCAGGGTGGCTCAGCAAGTAAGAGCACTGGCTCCAGTGTGGAGATGACCTGGGGATCAAATCCGGGCTTAGATACTTAGCACCACACCCAGAAATAACTGGCCTTGTAACCTTGAGAAAGTTACTTAACCCCGATTGTTTAAAAAAAAAAAGAGTCTCTGCTCTGGGTTCTATGTTCCCTACTTCTAACATTAGGAGAGATTTTAAGCCTAGGGTCTCTTCTAGTTCTGACATACTCTGATTTCTCTCAGAGCAGCTGTACAGGGGTGTTGTCTAAGGTGGTAAGGTAGATGAAGTGGGGTGGGGGGTGAGTTGCAGTAGGAGGTTCTGTTTTCTTTTCTTTCTTTTCCTTCTTTAAATCTGAAGGTTATTTAAAACCCAAGTGGGGAGTCGTTAAAAGCTGCAAAGCCTTGTCTTTGCTCAGCTTATGCACAGAGGAACTGTTAATTAATGCCGCTATTTTCGCGGAACTCCGGAGGAGGGGAGCTCAGAACACATTCCATTCATCCTTTGATACACTGTGTCCAAGGCAGCAAAAGATCATTCATTGTCTTCTGGACTTGGGCTGGACCTCTGTCCTATCTTCCCCTCTCAGCTCCCTAGGCCTGGGAGCTGGAAGTGGCTTAAAAACCAATAACAAACCCCTTTTGGCTGATTTTCCAACTGCCCTGTACAAGTACATTACCCATTAAAAGCCTTACAAAGTTAGGGGTTACAAAGTAGTGGGTGGCAATCCTCTTCCACAGAGTAAGTCTCATATCCTGGCAACCTGGGCTGCCTGCCCTGGGTTAGTGTGCTCCTCCGCAGAACATTTGTCAGCAGGGATTTCAAAGCTTAAAAATAAAGGGGGATCTGATTCCTGCCCTGAATCTGCCAGCTAAGGGAGCTTTGCCCAGCTCTTACCCCTAAGTTCCTTCCTCGAGTCCCAATAAAGCCTCCTCCCTCCACCTTCTGAGGATCTGGGAGAAAATAATAATGGCACACTGGTGGCATTTTCAACACAACAATCCAGGAAGGTGGGTAGTGAAAATAGGAAAATGCCACATAGGAAAAGCTATAACTAAGAGAAGTAGGGGGCATGACAAAATTCACACAGTAAGTATAAGAGTCCATATTTGAGGGAGAAAATCTATGCACTCCAGAACCACCGTTATTTTCTCTGATCTATGCTGCCTGGGGAAGAAAGACTTCACCCACCCAAATATAAGTGCTTTTTCTCAGGTCATTGAAGGAACAGCCTATGAGGACATTTTACTCCACCTGTCTTCAGGGAAGAATCAGTGAATGTTAGAGGTAGAAGGGGCATTAGAACGAAGAATATTTAATTTTAGAAGGTACCTTAGAATATGGAATACAGACTGTTGGAATAGCAAGAAGCCTTAATATAGATTATAAAATGTCAGAACTAGAAAGGGTCCTGGAACACAGAACATGAAAGTTAGAGAGGGAAGAAACTTAGAACACAGAATGTTAGAGCTGAAAGAATACTCTGGTCAACTACATTTTATAATTTTCCCTCTTGAGTATTTCCTATTTATCCTGTATATGACTTATTTTGTATATATTTGTTTATATGTTGTCTCCCCCATTAGATATTAAGCTATTTGAGGGCAGGGACTGACTGACTGTCTTTTGCCTCTTTTGGTATCCCTAGAACTTAGCACAGTGCCCAGCACATAGGAGGTGCTGAATAAATTTTGTTGATTAACTGATGGCTGAAAAAGATCGTGTCCCAGGGTGGAAACCAATTTGTCTTAGGTCATGCAATAAGTCATTGTTAGAGCTGGGACTTTGAACCCAGAGTTCCCCAGGCCTGAGTCAGAGCTTATTCCTATTACCTTGGTCTTGTATGCACGTACCCAGCATGGGGCTGGATGATCTGTTTGCATAATAAAGGTTCATCAAACAGAATTGAATTGTGGTAACAGACAGTGGTAACACCCCATCATAAAATTATTGCCTAGGATTCTAGAGATGACTAAGCTGGTGGAAAGTGATGAAATACAGAGGATTCTGTGTAAAGGTGTGTTTGCCAGAAAAATCTCCCTGTTCTCCTACATGTATTAATCTCTAAATGTAAGAGTCAAAATAGCAGGGAATCTGGGATAGTTGGTGATGAAGGGGAGGGCTCTTCATAGATGTGGCAGGGATCTCTAGCATGTTCTTTTTTAAAGAAAATTTTTTGTTAATATCTTTTGCTTTTATATCCCCTTCATATCCATATATACACATGTCTTCTCCGCTATCCCAGAAGCCCTCCCTTATAAAAAAGAATAAACAAGAAAAATAAAAAAGCACTTTTGACAAGCCAACTACATATCAGCTGCATCTGGTGGTGTATATAATAATCCACACCCATGGTCCCCTATATCCCTAGTTTGCTTTTTCTTTTTTTTCTATTTTTTGGAGAGGGGAGGGCAGGGTAATTGGGGTTAAGTGACTCACCCAGGATCACACAGCTAGTAAGTGTCAAGTGTCTAAGGCTGAATTTGAACTCAGGTCTGCCTGAGACACCTAGCCACCCCTAGCTTGCTTTTTTGAAGAAAAGAGTGGATAGTAGAGACAGTTCTAGACTGAGCATAATAAGATATGGGTTTGAAGCTTCCCTAGCAACATCAGGTTGGACAAATCACTTTCTCTCTTATCACCTTCATTTTCCTCCTCTATAGTATGGGGATATTAATTTTAAGGGATGTTATGAGGAAAGCCGTTTGTAGGTATTGAAGAGCAATAGCAATGTAAATTATTATAATTACACCCAGACTTCCCTCCTTGCCCTCCATTTCTATTTCCATCTTATTCTTCCTTCTAGACTTAGCTCAAATGCCACCTCCCCTGTTTAGTCTTCCTTGATCACCTCCATCTGGAAATTATTTCTTTCTCATTTGATCTCATAGATTTCATGGTTCCAATTTGTATTCCTCTAATTTGCTGAGAGAAAATCAATTTGTCAATTTTAAAGTGTCATAGAAATGTGTATGACCATCATAAGCAAATCATTGAACTTTTGTGTGCCTAAATTTTCTTATTTATAAAACGAGGGAGTTGGAGTAGATGACCTCCAAAATCCTTTCTGTCCTAAATCTATGATCCCTGGGGGCAGCAAGGTGGTGCATTTGATAGAGCATTGGCCCTGGAGTCAGGAGGACCTGAGTTCAAATCTTGTCTCAGATACTTGACATTTAACTAGCTTGTGTGACCCTGGGCAAGTCACTCAATTCCAATTGTCTGGCCAAAAATTAAATAAATAAATACATCTATGATTCCTATTATCCAATAACTTTATATTAGGATATGCTTCATTTGTTTATCCTTTGTAGAAGGAGTGCTTTATAAATTGTAGATCTCGAAAAGAACAAGGCACTTTGATAGCTCTAGTTGACATAGGAAGAAATGCATCAGTGTCCTATGATTTTCACACTTTGGGCTCCCATAATCCCATTGCTATAGGTCAGGGACTTGACCCAAACAAAGCCTTTAGGTTCCATTTGAGAATGTCTAGAAGGTCGGTTTTGTTCTAGACAGTTCTCAGATATGCTTTGGTGCAAATTCCATTTCCAGTTTGTCCACTAGGTAGCTTCCCCTCTCCAAAGCACCTCTTAATGCCTACCTCTCCCCGCTCCCCCATAATAATTCAGTTCAGGGCTGGAGAACCTGTAGCCTTGAGGCCTGGTTCAGTTCATAATTCACATTTGTGTTTGGTTTCAGGCTCAACCTATCAGTGTAATTTGTCTTTTTTCAGTTCCAAGTTTTCTTTCAGTTTCTTTGACCATACACCAAATTTGGACTCACTCTTTCATGGGGGCATGCCCTATTTCTTTTCCCTTGAAGCCCAGAATGGAAAGTTGGTGGTGCTGACAGGAAAGTATCTAATGAGGAAAAGGAGACAGGACTGTTGGAGATTTCTTTTCTCCATTGGGAGGGGAGAAGAGAAGACCCTTAAGATCTCTTAGGGGACTGATGACTTCTTTCAAGTATATGAAGGGCTGGGGAATATAGAGATAAGACTTGTTTTGCCTGACCCCAAACAGAGGATGGAAGTAGAACCAATGAGAAGTTTCAGAGAGGCAGAATTCAGCTCATAATAAGGAAGAATTTACTAACAATTAGAGTAGTCCCAATGGAGGATGGATAGTTACTACTGGCCATGGCTAAGTCAGGGGCAGGTAGGTAGTTCGGTAGATAGAAAGCTGGGTTTGAAGTCAGGAAGACCTGAGGTCAAATATGACCTCAGACACTAGCTGTGTAACCCCAGGCACTTAACCCTGTTTGCCTCAGTTTCCTCATGTGTAAAATGAGCTGCAGAAGGAAATGGCAAACCATTCTAGTATCTTTGTTAAGAAAACCCCATATGGCATCATGAAGAGTTGGACACAACTGAAAAATAACTGAACCAGAGCTTTGCTCTAGACCTGTAACATTGAGAGTGGAGAGGTACGAGTTAGCTTCCTCACTTTGGTGTCCACCATTCCTATCTATGCCTTACCTCCAGATCTTCCCCAGGCCCAAGATCCAAAGTAAAACAAACACCTTTGAGCCTCCAACCACAACTCCACCTAATTTGACATGGAAATTTTATTTTATTTTTAAAACATTCCTTTTTTATAGTATATTTCAACAGAAACATTGGTATAATATATAACAGGTCTTGCTGAACTGATTCCCCCTCTCCCAGACCCCTTTTCTTACCTGTACCACCCCCCCATGAGTACCAAGCTCTCTGACTATTTAGCATCTAAGTTTGTTATTGTTGTTCAGTCCTGCCCAACTCTTCCTGACTTCATGGACCATGGCTCTTCTATCCTTCACTAAGTAGTGTAGTGGATAAAGTGTTGGACTTATATCAGTCTCAAGGACATGACTTCAAATCCTGACTCAAACACTTACTGTGTTGTGAAGATTAAATGAGATAAAACACTTTGAAAACCTTAAAGGACTATATAAATTGATGAGGTATGGGCTCTGGGAGCTCTCCTTGAGTCCTTGAGGTACAGTCTCTGGGAACTTCCCTAGGACTCTGATTAAATCATCTCATTTGATGAGGCATTTGCGAGAGGCAAGTCTATTTCTAGACTTCCCATCATATCAATCCACCCTTGAACTGGCCTAGCCCACCATTGTTTGTGGTCTCCAGTGGCTTCCCACCCTTAATTACTCAGTGACTTCATTAACTCCTCCTGAAGACCCTCCCCAAACTCCTCCCCTAGACCATCCCTAGATTCCTCCCACAACCTTCTGTATATGATCCTGTCTTGTCTTCATGTTTGTGAGAGCACCCTGAAAGAGTGAGAGTGCCATAGTATGCCATAGAATAGTGAGAGCGCCATAGAATGCCATAGAATAGTGAGAGTGCCATGGAAGGACCTAGCACAGACTTACTCTGTGTCTAATGCAAGCCAACCTTTAATAAATTTTACTTTTCTTTGGCTGAGAAGACTTGTCGAATTCATTTGGCAGGACCTGGCGTGTTAGTATTTTGGGGTCTCCAGAGCAACCCTAAACCTTTTAGTGGGAAACCTCTTCATAAATGCTTTGTGATTTAGGGGTTTCAGTCATGTCCAACTCTTCATGATCCTATTTGGGGTTTTCTTGGCAAAGATACTGGAGTGGTTTGCCATTTCCTTTTGTAGCTCATTTTATAGATGAGGAAACTGAGGCAAACAGGGGTTAAATGATTTGCCCAGGGTCACACGGCTAGTATGTGTCTGAAGCCAAATTTGAATTCAGGTCTTCCTAATGCCAAACCTGGCACTTTATCCACTGTGTTGTAATCATCACCACCATTACTTCTGTTCCTGGAGCTACTGTATTGGCAATTGGACTATTTTTTATACACACTCCTTCTTTTCTTCTCCCCCATGAATTTATCTGAGACCCAAGTTTTCTGATTTATAACTCTGCTCATTGAGGTTGTTATGTAGAGGAAACTACTAGTCAGCAATGAGTTGGACTGGACGACCTCAGAGGTTCCTTGGAGCACTGAGATTCCACGATTCTCCAAATCCTGGCACAAGACAAGTCAACAAGCATTTATTAAGTGCCTGCTGTGTTCCAGGCCCTGTGCTAAGCATATTGAAGAGAAAAAAACTTTACAAGAGAAAGATCCATAGGTGACAGCCATCATCTTGGAGAACTACTACCTAATTGATCTACCATCTTTTCAATTCAGAAGCAGCTGTGGTTTATTAAGAAAATGGCACCAGGTTTGGAATCAGAAACCTTGGTTTGGAATCTTAATGCTGCTTCTTATTACCTATTTGGCCTTGGGCAGATCATTTAACATCCCTGAGCCTGAGTTTACTAATATGTAAAATAATAAAATTTCTTCTAGTTCTAAATATTTTTGGTTTTTTAATTCAAATTTAACAGCCATTTATTAAGTGCTATAACTTTAAGATGTTAATAATTAAGACAGGGATAAGACAAATAATTGAAAAACAATTTAGAATGTGATAAGGGCACAAGGAGGCTGAAACTGGGGATTTAAGGAAAGCTTCATGGAAAAGGTACTCTAGAACTGAGCTTGAAGGAAGGGAAAGATTTCAACAAGAAGAGATGTGGAGAATGTAATCCAGGAACAGGCAACTGCTTAGGGTGATGTACAGCATGAGGAAGACACTGGATAGAACATGCTCCACTCTAGTCTAGCTGCATCAGACTGCAGTCTTCTTGTTTGTACCAAGTATGCTCTGGTCTTGGGCAGGTGGTGTCATGGTCCACAGAGGACTGGGCCTGGAGTCAGGAAGACTTTATCTTCCTGAATTCAAATCTGGCATTAGGCACTAACTAGCTGACCCTGGGCAAGTCACTTAACTCTGCCTCAGAAGGAAGTGGCAAACCACTCCAGTACCTTTGCCAAGAAAACCCCAAATGAGGTCACAAAGAGTCAGAAATGACTCCTCAATCTTTCTCAAATCCCCACTCACTAAGACTTTCCCACTTTGTCTAGATTGCTTTTAGTGCTGTCTTCCCCCAATCAGAATATAAACCTGTTGAGGGCAGGGATTTTCTTTTGTCTTATATTTGTTTTCTGAATGCTTAGCCTAGGAACTTCTACTTAGTAAGCATCTGATAAATGTTTGATCTAATCTAATGTAATCCAATCTAATTTAACACTAGGCTGGGTCCAGAAGGTCACACTCTTGCAAAGCTCACTTCTTGCTCCTATGCGCATTGATGCTGAGCTGGCTATCAAACCTAGATAGTGAGACACAAGGACATCACTCTTCCTTTACCTAAATGAAAGAATAAACACCAGACCTATGTTCATAGGGCCACAGGGCCCTCGAGGGCAGAAGATGAAAGGCCTTTCTCTCCCTTTACAGAATTGTCTTTCACCTTTTTCGATGAGACCATGAACAGCATCTGAAAGGAAGTCTAAAATTCACCAAGAATGCAGAGTAAGAACAAAAATGGCTGAGGTTCTCTTTGTTAAATGCATTTTGGAGGTAGTTTCAGTCCTGGTTATGTAGCCAATTGAAAAGGCTTCTCTTAAGCACATGGTTGGCAGACAGGAACTAATTATAGAACGTCCACACATATTACAACATTTCTGCAAAGTACTTCTATAGGTACTGTTACAACTTCCCCAGAAACAGTCCCCCTAGTTTCTCCACCTAGGGAGACACTGTCAGAGGCATTCTGCATATGTGTCACTTCCTACTACCTATATAAGATTGGAAAGAACTCTGGATGCCCTGTGAGGCAGTTTCTATATTCTCCTACAGGCAATGGTAAGCCACTAAAAGTATTTAAACAGGAGATGACAGGATCAGATCTAGATAGTTGAAAGAATACCATTCGTCTCTGGGATTCCAATCCACTGACTGGGAATCCCTGCAATGAAAAATCATAGGCATAAGGACTGGTGCTGTGATTTCATTACTAAATAGAACTACAGGGTAAGAAAGTTCCCTCTAACAAGGGTGGCATTCTCTGCAACTTCAAGTTTTGGAGAGTTGCCTAGAGCAAGGAGAGGTTAAATAGCTTGCCAAGGGTCACACAATCAGTGTGGAACAAAGACAGGACTTGACCCCAGATTTTCCATACCGTGGTGCCTCTCAATGAGGAATTAGAGCACTTTAGAGTTGCAAAGGGACTTTAGAACAGAAGCCCATCAGTCAGAGTTGAAGGGACATTGGGCATCAGTTGGTCCAACCCCAAATTATTTTCCCCAACTTATTTTCACACTGTCCCCCAAGAAGTAAGTGGAAGAGTTAGGATTTGACTGATCCCACCATATGAGGAATGCTAGAGTAGGAGACTAGGGAAAGATGGAAGAGAAGGACTTCCAGCTCCTTCCTTAATCTTCCAGAGTCAGGATTTTAAGTTCTGAGGAACAGCTTGCCTAGTTACTTCTAACCCTTATGGAGTGAGCTTAATCAATCGGTCCAGGTTGTTGTAAGGGGAGATATTGACTTTGTAAGCTTATTTTCTCTCAGGGTCAGCTGGAGGGTCAGTGAGTAGTTAAATAGGCAACCCACAGAAGCAGAGGTTCCAGCCAATCAGATACAAGGCCTTCATCTTTTTCCTCTTGGAAAACCAGGATTTTTTTCCCCCAGACCATTTCAAGCAGAATAGGTTTAGAAGTCCTAATTTTTGCATGGAAAGCAATCTTCAGATATGAGGAATTTACAAAATCTAGGTGTCTGTTTTCTTTTCCCTTTGATTGAGGGGCCTGTAAACCACCCCTCAAAACAATGTGATATAGTTGAAAGAGTGCTATACTTGCTTTCAAGTTTCAGTGTTGTCACTTAACACTTGTGCGACTCTGGGGAGATAATTTGGCCTGAGCCTTGGTTTCTCCATCTGTAAAATGATGGGGTTGGGTTAGATGACCTCTAAGATCCCTTCTGCATCCGAGTCTAGAATTCTGTGAAACAGAGACTGGGTTCTAGACCTGGTTCTCCAACCAACTCACTTTGTGACCTTTTGGGCTGGTCCCTTCCCCTCTCTGGATCTTAGTTTCCTTTTCAGGAAAATGATAGTTTGGATTAGATGTCTCTAAGGAAGGAATGGAAGGAGGAAGCAATAATTTATCAAGGGCCTACTACGTGCCAGGCCCTGTGCTAAGAGTTTTACAAATATAATTTCATTTGATCTTCATAACAACCTTGGGAGGGGTAGGTGCTATTATTATCCCTATTTTACTAGGGAGGAAACTGAGGCAGACTGAGGTTCAGTGACTTCCCTAGAGTTACACAGATAGTAAATGTTTGAGCCCAGTTTTAAAGTCAGATCTTCCTGATTCCAGGTCCAGTGCTCTATTCACTGTGTCACCTGGGGGCCTCTAAGACTGACATTGAATATTCTAACACCCTTTCTAACTCTAGCACTTTCTATTCAATGCTCTTTGTTTTAAGGTTCTCACCAACTCCAACATTCTAGGTGGTCCAGTGGATAGAATGCTGGACTTGGAGGAAGATCTGAGTTTGAATCCTGCCTCAGATACTAGCCCTGTAATCCTAGACTAGTCACTTAACCTCTCTTAGTCTCAGTTTCTTCATCTGTAAAATGAAGATAATAAAATCACCTACCTCCCAGGGTTGTTGTGAGAATTAAATGAGATAATTGTAAAGTGATTTTAAAATCTTAAAGAATCATATAAATGCTTATTATTATTACTAAAGTGTCTTCCAGTTCTAACATTTTTCAGATTTACCAAACCATCAACAAGCATTAACCACCTACTATTTGATAGATACTTTGCAAGGTGCTAGAGAGGAAAGTACAAAGAATGAATCAGCCCTACTTTCAAAGCTCTTAAAGTCTAAGGAGGGAGACAAGTTCACATATATACAGTATAAATATAATGTGAATAAAATATAGTATAAGGATAAAGTGAATAAATGCTAATCTGTACAAATACAAGTCTTACAATTTAATGAGGGAGACACGTTCATATATATCCAGTATAAATATGATATGAATAAAATACAGTATGAATATAATGTTAATAAATACAGATCTGTACAAAGTAGTTAAATACGAGGTCGTTAGGGAGGGAGGGCACCAGCAGTTGGGAGGATCAGGCAAGGCTTGGAGTATAAAATGATATCTGAACTGTATCTTAAAGGAAGAGAGGGACTCAGACAAAGGGAAGGATGAAACTGAGGGCAGGAAAGTGGATTTCCCTAACATCACCGACCAGGGAGTAATGTCAGAGGCAGGATTTGAACCAGAGTCCTCTGACTCAGATGTGGCCAGCTGCTAGGTTCCTGGCTGTATTGGATGGGAACAATGCTGGCTCTCCGGATCCAGCCTTGGCAGACCTTATCTGGGACTTGTAGCTTCTCCAGTAGTCTCTCAGCCCAGCAGCAACCAGAAGAGACTTTATTATTTTGTTTGTTTAATTCCCCATCATTCCTGCTGACTCTGGAGATGAATACAGATGCAGCTGCCAGGGAAAGTCTCCTAGAGAGTGTGAACTGGAGAACTAGAGGTGAAGATCTTGCCTGTGTGTGAAAGAAAGTTGTTGCTGAATGAGTTGGTGGGAAAGGAAAGCTTTAGGAGGCACCTGACTGGGCAAACACCCATCCTCCCACCCTGCTCCCTCTCCTGCTCAACTGAGAATTTGGCCAACCACTTTCACAGCCAGGGTTAAGACTGGTCAATTGACAGACTCAGCTCACCCTCTCCATCCCTTAACCTTTCTCTAATCTTTGATAGGGACAGTTAGGTGGCTCAGTGGATAGAGTACCTGGCCTAAAGTCAGAAAGATTCCTTTTTAGTTCAAATCTGGCTTCAGACCTTTACTAGCTGTGTGACCCTGAGCAAGTCACTTAACTCTGTTTGCCTTAGTTTCCTCTTCTATAAAATGAGCTTGAGAGGGAAAGAGCAAATCACTCTAGTATCTTTGCCAAGAAAACCCACCATGGGATCATGGAGTGTGGGAATAATTGAAC
Source organism: Petaurus breviceps papuanus (assembly GCF_028583685.1). NCBI lineage: Eukaryota > Metazoa > Chordata > Mammalia > Diprotodontia > Petauridae > Petaurus > Petaurus breviceps. The sequence continues at coordinate 2,636,624 of NW_027187360.1, read as the reverse complement.
AACAACAAAGTTCTCAGATAAGAAGACTGATCCAGCAGTAAGGAGCCGGGACAGATAAGAAAGGAGACAGGTGGCCTGTGGTACTACAAAGGGTTCTAGTTCTGGAGCCCAAAATTCTGGGTCCTAGTCTAGGCTTTAGCCAGACTCACACCTCAGCCAGGGGTGTGCTGCTAAATTTGAGTTTTCCAAAAATGTGCCTCCATTCCTTTCCCCATAGGCTTTTTTTTTTTTTTGCTTTCTTTGGAGGGGGGAAGGCAGGGCAATTGGGGTTAATTGAATTGCCCAAGGTCACAGGGTTAGTAAGTATTAAGTGTCTGAGGCTGCATTTGAACTCAGGTCCTCCTGACTTCTATTCACTGTGTTCTATTCACTGTGCCACCTAGCTGGGAGACCCCGCCCCTGCCCCCCTCCATAGACTTTTAATTTTAATTTGCATTCTTAACATTTTCTCCCTCTCTTTCTTAAGTCTCAATAAACAAAACAATAAATCAAACCCTAATTTGTATCATTTGCTGATCTGAGGTATAAAATGTTCACATTGGAAATTTAACAACTTTCCCCAGCACATCCTTGCCTTCAGGAGAACATAGATTGTCAGAATTGAAAGTGATCATAAGTTACAAAGTGACTTAAAAATATTCTCACCAGGGACAAAACTGCTGCTTTCCTTAAAATAGTTATCTGTTGTATATTTGTCTTATCTTCGCATTTGAATATTGGCTCCTTGAAGGCAGGAACCAGTCTTATCTAAACTTTGTGTTGTCCTCCTCACCCCCCCCCCCATTAGTACTGAGCCCCTAATTTTGTTCACCAACGAATATTTGCAGAATTAAATTGTTGAATATAGAACATAGACATTGTTACAACTAGAAGGGAATTTAGAATGTAGAAGGTCCAAAAAGACTATTAATCATCAAGGATTCAGTTAAATAAATGCTATGTTATATTTCAGGAGTAGTGCTTGATGCTGGGCATCAAAAAATAAAAATGAGACTATCTCTGCTCTTGAGGAGCTTAATTTGTATAAATTCAAGCCCTTCGTTTCATAATTGAAGAAACTGAGGCTGGAGGGAAGTGACTTGCTTAGGGTCACACAGCTGCTATCATCTGCTCTATGGAGGCTTCGGTTTTCTCAGCTGTCAGGAAGGATCATAATCTGTGTCCTGTTTATTTCTGGGATTTGGGGGGAGATCAGTGAGTCAATCAACAAGCATTTACTAAGTTCCAGACACTGTGCTAAGCAGCCAAGGATAGAGCAAATGAGATAACGAATTTGAAAATGATTTGAAAAGTATAAAATACAGTACAAATATGTGATTGTGATACTGGGAGCAAGGAGATGGCAGTGGACCCGAAGAAACATTTCATTTAACACATTTGATTTGCAGGAATTTAGTCTTAATTGCTCCATCAGCTTTTCAAATGGGTTACTTCCCTCTCCTAAAACAGCACATCTCCCTTGTGCGGGGGAAGTAACAGCTTCAACTGGGTGAGTATCCAAGAATGCTGAGCTAGTTCCTTCAGATACTTTGTCAAGCAGGGGGGGTTAGTTAAAAAAAAAAAAATTTTTTAAAAGCTCTGCAAGATCATTGTAAACCTGGGTCCTAGCCACCACTCCGTCACTGACTCACTCACCTTGGGAAAATTGGTTCACTTCCTTAGCCTGCAGTTCACCCATCTATAAAATGTTATTGTTGGTCAGTTGTTTTTCAGTCATGCCCTACTCTTTGTGACCCCATATGAAGTTTTCTTGGCAAAGATACTAGAGCAGCTTGCCATTTTCTTCATTTTACAGATGAGGAAACTGAGGCAAAAAGGATTAAGTGACTTGCCCAGGGTCACCCAGCTATTGGTGTCTGAGGCTAGATTTGTACTCAGGAAGATGAATCTTCCTGACTCCAGGTCCTTTGCCACCTAGCTGCCCTATCTATAAAATGAGGGTGTTGGATTAGGTACTGCCTAAGGTCCCATTTAAACATTCTGCTCTTTATATCATCTCTGAAGTCTGTGTCCTAAGATTTCTTTTTATTCTAACATTGTATTTTTTAAGGTTTCTTCTGGTTCTGACATACTATGTTTTCTGAGGTTCTTTCCAGCTTGATACCTTCTGATAATCTAGGCCATACCAGAGAGGTAGGAAGACAGCTTCTCTTAATGTACAATTAACTATGGTACCCACCCAGGAACTCCATTAATAAAAATAATCCCTTACTATAAAGCAAAGCACTTTATCCTTTTGAAGGCATTTTTTCCTGTCCATTATCTCAGAGACTCTTAATAGGTCTGGGAGGGAGGGAAATTATTATTTTCCCTGAATGATAGATGAGAAAAGTGAAGCTTAGAGAGGGTAAGTGACTTATCCAAGGCTATGAAGCAAGATGATGCTCGAGCTGTGACTATAAGCCATGGCTTCTAACTCGATTTTTCTACTTTGAGCACCATATGTAATATATTGCCAATACTATGACTGAAGTTGTGCTCGAGACTACCAGGGACTGATGGTTGCAAGGGGTCTCTAAAAATTATGTGATGTCTGCCTGTCCCAAATAGGATTAATCATTCTGATTCAGTAGACATTCATTAAATGCCAATATGTGCAGGCAGGTAAGATATGACTGGGAGAGATACCAATATAAATGATACTTGGTGTCTCCTCTTATGTATCTTATACTCTAGTAAGTGGGATAGGATACAAATAGAAAGAGCTATAATATAGAGCATCAGATCAATTCCATAGGTATTCCTTAGGTTCTTACTAGCACAGAGAGCCCTAGGACTCAGCACTAGGTATACAAAGGTAGATATGACTGACACAGGCCCTGACTTCAAGAGTCTAACAAGGTAATGTTGGTGGGAAATCTAGGCGTTGAAGTGAAGGGAGCACCAGCCCTGGAATCAGGAGGACCTGAGTTCAAATGTGGCCTCAGACACTTGACACTTACTAGCTGTGTGACCTTGGGCAATTCACTTAACCCCAATTACCTTGCCTTTCCTCCTCCAAAAACAAAATAAGAAACAAAAATAACCCATAACAATTTAATGATGGAGTGGGAGGGATATGACATGTACAGGATAATTATGATTCCGGAGAGAATAAAATAAGTGCGAAGGAGAGGTTTAGGCAAAGTACTTTGAGGAATCTGACTTACAAGCTTACACATGGTAAGGGATGATAGTATGTGCATCAAGGTGGGAAGGGTGTCGGGGCATGCTAGAGTCATTTTGTGCCAGCTTGGGAAAGTCAGTTTGTAGAATTTCAGTGTGAGCATTCATGCCTCAGAAATAGGCAAATGCCAACAAATCAGATCTTGATTTATTGTTTTGTTGATTGTCTAGATTTAAAAAAGTTATAGAGAAACTATTACTAATGAAGATTAAATTTAAAAGTATGTATTGTGCACATTCCCCCCGAGAACTGGTTGTTAAACATTTAGCAGTACATCTCTGGTGGTGCCTTCTGGAAGCAGTTGTAAATTCTTGAGCTCAAAGATAGCTGCAGATGGTGGCTGCAACCATGAAATTAAAAGACACTTGCTCTTTGGAAGGAAAACTATGGCAAATCTGGACAGCATACCAAAAAGCAGAGATATCATCTTGCTGACAAAGGTCTGTATAGTCAGAGCTATGGTTTTTCTAGTAGCAATGTATGACTGTGAGAGTTGGCACAGCCTATATTGCTATAAGGGCTATAAGGAAAGCTGAGTGCTGCAGAGTCTATGCTTTTAAGTTGTGGAGCTGGAGAAGACTTTTGACAGTCCCTTGGATAGCAGGGAGATGAAATCAGTCAATACTTAAAGAAAATTAATTCAGACTGTTCATTGGAAGGTCAAAGCTGAATGTTGTGTGGGTCAGAAAACCACTTACTCAAAATAACTCAGAGATTTCTCAAGGTAGAAGCAAAAAAGAGTTTATTTACGATCTTGTGAGAAAGGGCCTCCCCATTCCAACTAAAAGTCAGAGAGGAGAAGGAGCTTACAGAAAGCAAAAGCTTGATTATATAGCCCTAACTCAGAAATTCTCTCACCCTCCTGACTGACCCTTTTCCCACTGGCTGGTAGTTGGACTCACAGTCTAAGCATGAAAATCTACCCTGGAGACAAGAAACAAAGTGATATAGAATTAGCCAATGTAAATTAGAGAAAATATTTCTATACTTATTTGGCTTATCTTATAGAAAAAAGGGGGCTTCCTGTTGCTCTAAGTTTCAGATTCCTGTAAATTTTGTAATTTCCAGTAAATAGAAACTGAGGCCTAGTGGATGCTGAAGTCACTCTAAATTTGAGAAGTATTCACATGAGTTTACTTATCCCACTCAAGGTGAAGTTCAAATACTCTGGTCACATATCGAGAAGACAGGATTCACTGGAAAGTACTCTGATTGTGAAAGATTGAAGGCAAAAGGAGAAGGGAGTGGCAGAAGCTGAGATGGCTAGATAGTGTCATGGAAGCAATGAACATAAGCTTGGACAGAAGTCTGAAAGATAGTGGTGGATAGAGAGGTCTAGTATGTCTATGGAGTCACAAAGAGTCAGACACAACTGAATGAATAAAGAAAAACAAAAACAAAAATCTTAGTTGAGCTTTGAAGGAAGAGAGAGGCTTTAATAAAGGTAGATGTGATAGTCAGTCCTTTCCAGACAGAACAGTGTGAGCTACAAAAGGGACATAGGAAGAGGGCAGAATGAGAATGGGGGTTGGTGAGTTTGGCTATGTAGTGTATATTACCCAATAAGGTGCACTGTGGGGTATACACCATCCAGGTTCCCCTCTTTTGGGATATCAAAGAACCTGGTTGAACCTCTTAGGAGAGGTCTAGGCAAAGTTCTTAGTTTCCTTTCTACCTGCATAGGTTGCATGAGATTTGCCCTCTGTTTTGGGAAAGACTACTTAACCTTTGTTGAATCACCTTTGGCAATCTGGTGAAGCCTATGTACCTATTTTAGGAATTTTTTTTTTAAAGCAATTGGGGTTAAGTAACTTGCTCAAGGTTACATGGCAAGGTGTTTCTGGATGGGTGCTAAGTGTCTGAGCCTGGATTCGATCCCCAGGTTATCCCGACATTGGAGCTGGTGCTCTTACTCGCTGTGCTAAGGAATTTTTAAAAAAATGTATAAAAAACATGCATGGGATTACAAAGGGAATGAACTATACTGAAATACCATTATCCAAATATTTTGAAAGTAATAATTTCACAGACTTTAAAGAACTCCTGCTCTAGGAGGTGTATCTATGTCTCCAGTAATCATATAATCAAAGTAGTAATCAATCAGTAAGCATTAAGTTTCTACTCTGTTCCAGGCACTGTGCTAATGTCCTAGGGCTACAAAGGCAAAAATGAAACAGTAACATTAACGTGGGCATGTTCGTCCAAACCTGTTCATCTGCATCAAAAACCAAGACTTTGATTCAGTCTCTGGTCTAATGCCTCAAGCAGGAAAAGCCGTCGTCCTTATTCCTACTCCCCGCTGCCATCATCTGGACTGAGCTCCTGGTCAAAGGATAGTAGAAACTCATTATCTGCTCATAAACATCCCAGCTCTCAGCTCTAGGAGAGGAAAGATTTCAGTCACTCACAATGTTGGTGTCTAAACTTTTTGGTCACCATAAGGGCAAAGGTATCTATGATTCTTCTTCCTAGTCTCTTCTCCTGCTCACACTGCTGACCCTCTACTGGTAGAACAGTTTCTCCCCTGGGCAGGTAATCTGACATTTCTTTGCCTTTCACCTTGAAAAATTCCCATGTTCATAGAAATCTCCTGCTGCACACACTGGAAAACCCATAAGGACAATTATTTTATAGTACATTTACATTTACGTTTACATTGTGTCCTATTTTTTGACCCCATTTGGGACATTCTTGGCAAAGATATTGAGTGGTTTGCCATTTCCTTCTCCAGCTTATTTTATAGATGAGGAAACTGAGGCAAAAGGGTTAAGTGACTTGCCTAGGGTAACTCAGCTAGTAAGTGTCTGAGGCTGCATTTGGACTCAGGAAGATGAATCTTCCTGATTCCAAGCCCAGTGCTCTATCCACTTTGCTACCTAACTGCTCTGGAAATATGTAAGAAATATAGTCTAGGATCCAGGGAAGCTATAGAATTCCATGAAGGGAACTTTTCGGAGAGAAGGCTAGACAGATTTTCGAAGGCCTTGAATGTAAGCACAAGGAGAATATGCTTAATTTAGTAAAGGTGAAAGAGGAAGTACTAAAGGTTTTTGAGTACAGAACTAACACTAACTAATAGAGATCATTAGGAAGATGACTGAATAATAACAATCGCTAGCATTTATTTAGAACTTACTATGTGCCAGGCACAATTATTATCTCCCTTGATCCTCACAACAGCCTTAGGTGACAGGTGCTATCATAATCCCCATTTCACAGATGAGGAAACAGAGGCAGTTAGAGGTTAAGTGACCTGCCCAGAGTCATACAGAGCAAGTAAGGGTCTGAGACTGGATCTGAATACAGATCTTTCTGACTCTAGATCTAGAGCTTATCCACTGTACCATTTAGGTGCCCAAGGACACAAGTAAAGTAAGATTGATAAAAGTAAAGAGACCTTTGAAATCTGAGTAAGGAAAATCCACTTTGGACTGGAGGGATAAGGAAAGGCTTCATGGGAGTGGTAACATTAGATCTGGGTCTTGAGTGACAGACAGGCTTTCTTTTTTTAAAAGCCCTTTGCAAACTTTTTTTCCCTTTACAATTAAATTTAAAGGTAAGTTTTCAATATTCACTTTAATAAGATTTTGAGTTCCAAATTTTTTCTCCCTCCTTCCCCTTCCCCCTTTCCAAGATGGCATGCAATCTGATGTAAACCATACATGTACAATCATATTAAACGTATTTTCACATTAGTTATGTTGTGAAAGAAGAATCAGAGTAAAAGGAAAAAACCATGAGAAAGAAAAAACAACCAAAAAAAAGGAAGGAAAAATAGTAAGCTTCAATCTGCATTCAGATTCCATAGTTCTTTCTCTGGATGTAAATAGCATTTTGCATCAGGAGTCTTTTGGAATTGTCTTAGATCATTGCATTGCTGAGAAGAGCTAAGTCAGTCATAGTTGGTCATCTAACAATATTGCTGTTAATAGGTACAATCTTCTCCTGGGTCTGCTCACTTTACTCAGCCTCAGTTCATATAAGTCTTTCCAGGTTTTTCTGAAATTCGTTGACCAACGGGCTTTCAGTGGGTAGAGGAAGACATTTTAGATGTAGAGAAGAGTGGGGCAAAAGCCTGGAGGTAGGATTCTGTGACTTCTTATTCTTATGAAAGCAATTTTTTTTTTGGAGGGCACTTGGGGTTAAATGACTTGCCCAAAGTCACATGGCTAGTAAGTGTCTCAAGTGTCTGAGGCTGAATTTGAACTCAGGTCCTCCTGATTCCAGGGCCGATACTCTATTCACTTCACCACCTAACCACCCTGAGAAATTTTTTCTCTATGTAGAATTGTTCTACATGGGCTTTTGTCATCAGAAATCAAGTTAATTTTTAGCTTTTTAAAAAATTTTATTTTGGTTTTGATCTCTATTGAGATCTTTACACTTTCTTCTCTACTACTATCTTACTCTGGGCAGCTAGGTATCCAAGTGGATAGAGTGCTGGGCCTAGAGTCAGGAAGTCTCATCTTCCTGGGTTCAAATCTGGCCTCACACACTTACTAGCTGTGTGAGCCTGTACTTTGTTCATGGAAAAGTGTCCCTGAATCAAAAAGTACATGGTGGGGAGTAGGCTATAAGAAGACTAGAAAGGTATGAGGGGACTGGGTTATAAAGCTTTGAAAGCAAAACACAGCATTTTGTATTTGATCCTAAAGGTAATAGAAAGCTATTGGAGTTTATTCAGTAGGGGGGTGACATAGTCAAACCTGTGTTTTAAGGGTTGAAAAAAATGGGACAAAAATAAAGATAATTATTTAGATTATATGTCATAGATCAATAATACAAGCAGGGTGCTAAAAATAGATACCTGACCTCTTTCTGGGAGAAGACCAAAAACTCTTGTCTTCTAGCTGTTTGTAGACCCTTTTCATAAGATATGGAGGAAATAACAATAAAAGATAGCAGCTCATATTTCTACAGTGTGTTAAGGTTTACAATAAACCTATAAAACAAGTAGAATGAGTATTATTGTATCCATTTTTTAGAGGAGGAAACTGAGTATCAGAGAGGTAAAATAACCTTCCCAGGATCCTTCTAAGATTATCTCTGATTTATCTTCCATATTGATTGTATATAGTTGATTGTTCTCTCCCCCACTAGACTGGCAGGTTCTTGAGAATAGGAACTGTCTTTGGCCTCTCTTTGCATCACTAGTACTTAGCTCAGTGCCTGGCACTCAGTAAGTGCTTAATAAATGATGACTGACTTGACTTATACAGAGTCTGGATCTGAACACAACCCAGTGCTCTTCTCTGCCATATTGTTATTCCATACCAGCTGAAAATGCTGTCTGTATTTCAAGTGACTTTAGGAAAACATTTTTTTTAAAGAAACCATACTTCCAAAGAGCTAGATGGGACAGCCTACTGAGGCCTAAGCTACTCCACCTGTAGCATTGGAAAGAGCAATAGAAAGGAAAGGGGTGAGATTCAGGAGACTCAGTGCTGCTACAAACCCTCCTCCCTATAGTCATACAATGGAAAGAGCAATATCTCTGAACCTGGGGAGCCTGGATTCAAATTCTGTCTTTGACCATTACTCTTATACAGCCTTGGGCAAGGCATTTGACTTCCTGGGCCTCAGTTTCCTCATGTTTAAAATGTGAGGGTTAGGCTAGGTAGTTTCAGAGGTCTCTTCTAGTCTGAATCCATGATTCTGTAACAGGAAGGGCTGGGCAATGTCTCTAAGGTGCTGATTTCCCGATTGTATAGGCCCAGATGTCCATCTCATCTAGCAGGGTGGCAGCAACAGCCTGTGCCTTCACTCTGAGTTTCTCCTCCCACCCCTACAGCAGGTCACATGCCCATCCCAATGCATGTGTGTGACTCAGAGGTGGCTTTGCTTTACATGGTGGGAGGGGAATTGGGGATTAGAAGCTGCCAGAGGTTGCAGATAGTCATTGCCTGAATTCAAAGGTCAAGGCATTAGATTTCACCTTGTGCTGTGCAAATTGGAAAGGAGAGCATAAAATTAATTTAAAGTTTTTATTTTTGCTATTCTTAACCTGATAAATGCCAATAAGCATGAACATTCCTACAAATAAAGAACATAAAAAGTTCTGTAAAGTTGTGAATATGCCGTATAGCTCTTTATTTTTTAGTATATGATAAATTCAGCACATTAGTTTCAAAGCTACACAGCTTGTCTCTGCTGCCTCTGAACTTCCTTCTGTTCTGTGCATTAAAAAAATACTTCAAAGACCCTCTTTTCTTTCTTTTCTTCTTTTTTTGTGGCATTACTATCAGTTTCTCTCTCCCTCTTTCCCTGAGCTGTTCTTGGTGTAAGCTATCATTCCACAGCTGCAACTTTCTTCAAAACCAAACCAAACCAAACCAAATCCTTTTCCTTTTTAACAAATAAGCATAGTCAAACAAACAAACAAAAATCTGCTAGGGGTGGGCTAGGTGATGCAGTGAATAGAGCACTGGCCCTGGAGTCAGGAGAACCTGAGTTCAAATCCGGCCTCAGACACTTGACACACTTACTAGCCATGTGACCATGGGCAAGTCACTTAACCCCCATTGCCCTCCAAAAAGCAAAAAAAAAAATCTGCTCATTTGCTGAAAATGTGTGTCTCATTCAATACTTCTAGTCTACCTCCTCTCTTTATAAATTGCAGGCCTGACCATGTCTCCTCCTTACTGAATCAATTCCCATGGCTCCCTGTCACCTCCAGGAGCAAGTTGAAAATCCTCTGTTTGGCTTTCAAAGCTCTTTGTAACCTATGTTCTCATATATTCATTCATATTTGAAGTTCAAAGTCTTGCCTCCCACATTTACTAGCTGTGTGACTTTAAGGAAGTCACTTAAACTGCTTGCCTCAGTTTCCTTATCTGTAAAATGGGAATAACAATAACACCTATCTCCCAGGATTTTGGTGAGGATCAAATGAGATAATATTTGTAAAGCACTTAGCACAATGCCTGGCATATAGAGGGCATTATACAAATGCTAGTTATCATTATTATATACCAAAATTTCTTTAACTATTCTCCAACTGACAGAAATTCCCCTTGGCTTCTAGTTTGTTGCTCCAATAAAAATGCTACTATGAATATTTATGAGTGTGGGTCCCTTTCTTCTATCTTTTGTTTGTTTGAGGTATATGCCTGGAAGTGATATATCTGGGTTAAAGAGTAGGGATAATTTAGTGGCTTTTTGACTATAGTTCCAAATCTGTCCTTAAAATTGTTTTAATTTATATTTCTCTTATTATTAGTGATTTGAAGTCCTTTTTTTTCCTCACATGAAGCATAGAGTCTTTGGAGACTCAGAGAAGATGACTGATCCAATCAAACACTCTAGGGGAAAGAGCACTGAGTTTGGAGCCATGAGACCTAGATTCAAATGCAGCCTCTGCTACTTACTATCTGTGTGAAGTTAATTAAACTTTTTTGGTCTCAGTTTCCTCGTTTATAAATTATAGACCCTATAGACCCATGACACAGAATACAAAATATCAGACCTAGATAGAACCTTAGAAAACCTCAAGGTCAATCCTTCCTGTGTACCTGCATCCCACCTCCTGCTTGTTTTACAGATGAGGAAATTGAGGCAAAAATAAATAAATCAACTTGTCCAAGGCCATAGGTACTAAGTGACAAGTTAGATGTTCTTTGTACTATATAAGAGGTTACCTATAGAGAACATAAAAGGTCAGAACTAGATGGGGAACTTAACATGTAGAACACAGTGTGTCAAAGTTATCTGCATTTTTGTCTTATTCCCCTATTTAACTGTAACCTCCAGGAAAGTAGGGACTATGTCTTACCTAAGCTTTCTATTCTCTCACTGCCCTGTACTGCTGATATCCACAGAGTCCTATTCTGATGGCTGGCTTAGCATGGAGATGATTCTAGGTTCTAGAAAGCTGTGATAGCCTTGTAAGTCATTGGGGGCACAGGAGGATATAGCCTGAACAATTCAGGAATAATCCTGTGTGGCTTCTTCAAAGTCCTTTGTTCCTCCCTAATGTTGCAAAGAATGAACTACAGAAGTCTCTACCATGTTAGAGAGGCTTAGAATGCAATGCCAATCATGGACTATGTCAGCTTACCAAGAACCAACCCAAGTATGGTCTATATGCAGTATGGAGTTAGTAAGAACCAACCCAGGTATTGCTGAGTATGGAGTGGCTCATACCAGTAGGTTGGTCAACTGGTGATAAATTTTGAGAAGGACGCTGACAATAACTTCCACATGGATTTCATTGTGGCTGCCTCCAGTCTTCGGGCTGAGAACTATGACATCCCCCCTGCTGAACCGCACAAGAGCAAGCTGATCTCCGGGACGATCATCCCAGCCATCACCACAACCACCACATCTGTGGTTGGCCTCCTGTGCCTGGAGCTGTACAAGGTGGTGCAGGGCCAGCAGTGGCTTGAGGCCTATAAGAATGGCTTTCTCAATCTTGCCCTGCCCTTCTTTGGCTTCTTGGAGCCCGTTGCGGCTCCCTGTCACAAGTACTATGACCATGAGTGGACACTTTGGAACTATGAGGTCAAAGGGATCCAGCCTGGGGGCGAGGAGATGACCCTTAAACAATTTCTGGACTACTTCAAGACAGAACACAAGCTGGAGATCACAATGCTGTCCCAGGGTGTGTCTATGCTCTATTCCTTCTTCATTCCAGCTGCTAAGCTAAAGGAGCAGTTGGACCAACCTATGATGGAAATCGTGAGCTGGGTGTCAAAATGGAAATTGGGCCACCATGTGCAAGCGCTGGTACTGGAGCTCTGCTGCAGTGGTGACAGTGGTGAGGACATAGAGGTGCCCTATGTGTGCTACACCATCTGCTGACTGGGTGGCAGGTGGGTGCCTTCGCCTTCCTTCCCCCCTCTCTTGCCCTCTCTCACGCCCATCCCCTCAGGGGGGCTGGGTTCCCCCCTCTCCCCTCACCTTTGCCTAGGGCACTGGAGGGCATGACTTTCTACTGAACCCATAATAAAGTAATTGATGGAAAAAAATTCTTTGGGGGCAACCCATAAAAAAAAAAATTTTCAAATGGCCCTTAAAAAATGACCCCAGAAAAGGGGGCAGAGGGTGCTAAGTTTGTGGGCCTTTTATAAACATGAACTTGACTATCTGAACTCTTAAACAGAAGATGATTATCCACTGGCTAACCAGTGCTTATGAGGAACTGAATTGCATTAATCTTGACACTTTACCTATAAGAGAAACCAAAAGGCAGATAGAAAACTGAAGCTAAAGGAAAGAATGGCTTAGGGCAAAGTTAGCTTATTGGCTCTTCTCCCTGGAAAGGCAAATAAGAGAGTTGGTTGAGTTGGGCCAGGGTGCAGTGTCCAGTGCACAGCAGTCCCTTAACTATTTGGTGAAGGACTGGATGGAATGTCAAATATCAAAGCAGGAAGGGGATAGAGAACACAGAACCTCCATCTTTCAATTTTCTCATTTCATTGAAGAAAGAATGGATATCCAGAGAGGAGAAAGACCTAGACCAAGGCTACAAAGCAAGTTAATGGCAAATATCAAATTAAAATTACAATTTCAAGTTCTGACTCTCAGTCTTTCCACTGCACTCTTCCACAGTGCTGTGTCTCTCCAGTATTGTTTATTTAGCTTTTGTTCAGTTATTTGCTTTTTTAAGAAAAATATTTGCCTTTTATCATTCCCTATCTAGTAAGCTCCTTGAGGATAGACATCAACAAATATATATAAGGAGGAAAAAACTTTGATAAGATTGCTTTATGTATCTCTTCCTTTTCCCCCACTCCCATTCCAGACTTCTTACACTTTATTTCCCTCCACATACATTGCAATCTAGCTACACTGGCCTTGCCTTCTTATTGTTACTCCAACCAGGCATTCCATCATCTTCTCTGGTTAGGAGTGTTTTCTCTGGCTGTGCCCCTATGCCTGGGATCTCTCTCCCTCCTCATCTCCACCTCCAGGCTTCCCTGGCTCCTTCATGTCTCAGGTAAATCCTATTTTCTGTAAGAAGCCTTTCGCAGTTCTCCTTATGTTTAGTACCTTCTGTTTGAGATTACTCTCAGTTTATCCTGTATGTTGTCTCCCCTATTAGACTGTGAGTTCCTTGAGAGCAAGAACTGTTTTTGCCTTTGTTTGTATCCCTAGGGATTTAGCACAATGCCTGGTAACCTGCTAGTTGACTGCTTGAAACATCTTGAAGGGTACAAATCCAGAACCTCTCCAAGGGTACCTTTGCCATAGCACAGCAAGACAATGGGCACGTCTTCAGGATACTTTACTTCCCCCTTCTCCCCCCAGCAAAACTGGCACTGCCAAACTTCTTAGGGGGGGGCCCTCCCCCCTCACAGAGTCAGGCCTCTCTTCCTTTTTAAAAGCACAGCTCTCCCACCATGCCCTTATCCCCCCCCAAACTTTTTTTATTCTTTCTCTTATAAAATGGGATTTGTGCACGTTGTGTTCTTGTAAAGGGGCCGAGTAGGAACTGAGTGATCTCCTGTCACTGAGGTGAGAGAATCTTTGAGGAGTCTGGACTACCTTCCTCTCTTCTTTGAAGGTCATAGGACTTAGAACAAGAAAGGGACCTTGGGATTCATCATCCCACTGTCGTCTGTGACTCTTTCCTCTTCCTCTCCCCCCCCCCCCCATGATTTTACAGGTGAGGAAACAGAAGCCTAGAGAGGATAAATGAGTTCTTTAGGCTACATAAGAAGGAGACAGCCTAGCCAAGCCTTCAATCCAGGTTCTTGGACTCCAATTCTAATGCTCCTTCCCCCTACACTACGTAACTGGGAGACATTTTTCATCCCCATCTCTCTTCTCCTTCCCAATTTTATCTCATTGATTTTACTGGTGTGGAGCTGAACTCTTCAGGGCTTTTTAAAGACTTATTTGCCTCCTTCACTCCCTGTACGCAGCAGTGGCAGTCCTTGAGGACTCATTGCACAGATAGAAACCTTCAATGCAAGACTTTCCCTTCCCTCCCTAGTCTCCAAAAGGATTTGAGTCTCTAACTCGAGTGAACACAATCTGCTTGTGTCTTCGTGTTGGCCTCTTAAATTTCTGCACTGGAAGCAACTGGGCCACTCAGTTTCGGTCTCGATGCAACACAATGGAACTTTAGGAGAGCTACAGAGAGAGGCGATTGGTCCAGGGAGCGTCTGCAAATTACCGCCTCAAAGATAACGGTGCTGAGCTCCTCTACTGGAAGCAATTGGGAAGATGGGAGGGAGCATAGAACAAGGAAGCACGTGGATGACTGGTGACTGTGTGAGACTATTCATCATGCATCCCTGGAGTCTGATGAGCGTGGGATCATGGATTTAAATCTGGAAGAAATATAATAACAACAATAAACACATCTGGCAATTAAACTTTCCTTGAATCCAGAGTACCATTAACAGAATTGTTACAACTGCTGGTCCTATCACCAATCCATCAACATTTAAGAACAATGTTTTTAGTAGATATTGTCATACCAAACATTCATAATCTCCAAACTAGAAGGAATGAAAAGCTTTCAAAATATAGAGACCTAGCAGCAGAAATTAAAACCATGTGACAACAGAAAAAGCAAGTCATCCCTGGATGCTGCTAGATGTGTCTTAATGCATCCAGTGAGTCTACAGAAGATGGATAAGCTTACATCTCAATATTCCATTATAAAGGACAGTCATTTTATCCACTTGCCCAACAACCCACTGACTATTAAATATAAACGTACAATAGCAGGACAGAGACATCCTCCAATTGTGTCCATCTGAGAACATTGGAAAACTGAGAACTTTCATATAATAAAGCTAGCAAGCATTATTGATTACAAGGTAGTCAAAAGGTCTTGAGTCAGAGGACTTCTTGGGTTCAGATCCTAGCTCTGCAAATTGCTTGGCATTGGGCAAGTCACAATCAATTTTGGCCTCAGTTTCTCCACCTATAAAATGAAAGAATTGGTGTTGATAAGTGCCATCAAAGTCAAGTAGAAAGGGATCCCTGTGGGCTGCATGTTAACTTAGAAAACCACAAATCAGCCTAATTTATGTTTGTTTTGTATATTGATTTTGTTAAACATTTCCCAATTACATTTTAATCTGATTCTGGCCCCACTCTGTAGTCTTCCTTCCTTCCTTCCTTCCTTCCCCATTTAAATGACTTTCCCAGGGTCACACAACTAGTAAATATCTGAGGCTGGATTTGAACTCAGGTCCTCCTGACTCACTCACTATTCATTTCACTACCTAACTGCCTCTCACTATACTTTTCCAAGCCTTATAGGTGTATCTCAGTGAATTTGACACTTCTTGCCTAAAAGATGTATAAGGTTTGACTTCTAATTCTGTGCTCTATTATCTTTCCTTCATGTTTACTTTATTTTAGAATCTGGGCTTTTTTTGTTTTTGTTTTTTTTGAGGGCAATTGGGTTTAAGTGACTTTGCCCCAGGTCACAGGGCTAGTTTTTGTGTTGTGTCTGAGTTTTTTTTTTTAATCTTAACTAAGATGGAAACACTGTGGCCTCTAATGGATCCAGTCCCATCACTGGTCATTGAGGGGGATATGGCCTTCCCTCTTTCCAGCCTGGGGATTTGTAGCAGCAAGCACCCCAAGCGTCCTCAGGGTTTGCAGCTACCACAGGTTTTTGGATCTGCTTTGCTAAAGGAAAGCAACTCAAAATGGGTTAACAAGCTTACTTTAATCAGTCAGACATATATCGTTTACCTTGTTCAGGAGAAAAGGTCAGCACCCTCAAAGTATACAGGCATAATTATCAAGACAGAAACATCAAGTAGACAGATTTCCAAACTGTCCAACCATTACATCCATACCCAGTCAACATCTGGGTTTCCACATTCTGGGTTTTTCAAAGCCGGGGGACTCTCAACAACGGCTTCCCAGAATTCAGATCAAATCACAGAACACTTCTCAAAGTGAGTTCCAAAAACAAAGCTACACATCAGGGCTTATATAGCCTTCTCCTGGCTCAGAGAATGTAACAACCTTATTGACCCACTGGCCAATCAAAAAGTATCTACTGAAAAACCAGCCTCCCACCCCAGGCTCCAGGTGCACGTTAGCCTAGGGGCAGGGAAGATCTTTAAATCTGCATTTCCATTACAGGATTCCAAGAAGCAATGGGAAAAGAAAGAACATTCTAGGGATGAGGGACAGTCTATGCAAAGTTTGAGAAGAAGTATGGAATGTCATACAGGAAGGCCAGTAAGTAGGTCGGCTTGGCTGGAGTATAGCATGCATAGAGGGGATGTGAGAAGGGAAAAAGGAGAGGGTGATACATAATCAGCCTGGAAATATGGGCTGGAGATTTATTGTGAAAAGTTTAAATGTAAAACAAGGAAATATATATTTTATACTAGAAACAATAGGGGTGGCTAGGTGTCACAGTGAATAGAGCACCGGCCCTGGAGTCAGGAGGACCTGAGTTCAAATCTGGCCTCAGACACTTAACACTTACTAGCCATGGACCTTGGGCAAGTCACTTAACCCCAATTGCTCTGTTTTCCCCCTCCAAAAAGCAAAAAAAAAAATACTAGAAATGATAGGGAGCCATTGAAGTTTCATAAGCAGGGTAGTCACATGGTCAGACCCACGCCCAATAGCAATTTGGCAGATTATGGAAGATGGTTTTTTAAAAAAGGTAATTTTAAAACGTGATATGACAGGATATGCCACTATTATTACTACTCCTACTAATACTACCACCACCACCACCACCAGTACCACCATCACAACCACCACCACCACCACCACCACCACCACCACTACTACTACATCCTAGTACAATCTGGTGAAAAGAGCAATGAATTGAGAATCAGATGAACCAGGTATTAGTCCTATCTCCACCACTAACTCATTTCATATCTATAGAATTAAGGCACTATGTTAATCAGGGTTGTTAACTTAGGACCCATGAACTTATTTTTAAAAATATCTTGATGACTATACTTCAACAAAATTGATTTCCTTTGTGATCCTTTGTATCCTATTTTGTATATTTAAAAACATTCTTCTAAGAAGGTGTCCATCATTTTACCAGACCATGACACAAAAAATGATAGGAATCCCTGGATGGAGAATCCACAAGCTCTCTTCCATCTTTACATTCTGAGTTCTATGTTCTAAAGTTGCTTCCAGATCTAACATTCTATATTCTAAGGTGATTCTAGGGTTGTTTCTACCTCTGACATTTTATGTTTGCAAGCAAGAGTTTGTCATCTATTTTATGTCATGTACTCCTTTGGCAGTCTGGGGAATCCATGGACCCCTTTTCAGAAGAATGTTTTTAAATATAAAAAATAATATATATAAAATTATAAAGACAATCAGTCATACTGATATCTATTTATCTAAAGTTCATGGACCTGACATTTAAAAAGCACTAGCCCCTTTCAGAGCTAACAATGTTAGCATCTTAAGTTTTGAAAGTGCTTTGCAATATTATCTCATTTTATCCTCACAAAAGAACTCTGGGAGGTAGGTCTATTATTATCGTTGTTGCCCTTGAGAACTGGTTTACATACAGTTGAGGAAACTGAGGTACACAGAGGTTAAATGACTAAATCAAGGTCACAAGTTAGTGTCTCAGGCAGGATTTGAATTCAGGTTTTCCTAACTCCAGGTCCAGTGTGCTCTATTCACTATGCTATCTATCTGGCAGTTATTGTTCTATATTCTAAAGTCCCTTCTAGTTCTGAAAAATGAAATCCTAGGTTCCAATGTGTCTTCCAGCTCTAAAAACTCTTATGTTCTACGTTCCCCTATAGCTCTGGTATTCTTTGCCACTCTTCTTTGTTCTAAAAAATCTCTCCTGGTTATGACTTTTCACATGGAAAAGTCTCTTCCAGATCTATGATTCTAAAATTCTATGATATTTTCTTTCAGTGAGTAAGAAAACTCTGATCAGTGCCTCAGTTCTATTATTAAAAAAAAGGAACCTAAGCTAAGCTACAACCTCAAAAACAGCATATTCATTCACATGTAATTGACATTTAGGGAAGAGAAAACTCAGGCTCCTTCCTTCAGCCCCCTCCGTGGTTAACCTAGAAGAAAACATGACTGTGTGGGCTCCACTGGGGCTTTGTCCCATAGGTTTCCCCAAGAAGCATTTACTCAGTGGCCTGGCAGATGGCCTGTTCTTTGGACAGTTTTCGGGGGTAGAGAAAACTGGGGAAAGGGAAGAATAGCCAGTGACTTGGAAACTGCTTTCTGGGAATTTGCATGGCAGCCTTTAAGTAGGGGACAAACCCAACTGGGTTTGCCTACCCAGAAGTCCACTTTTGTCCCTGGCTGGTGGTTTGCCAATTGCTGCTTAATTACAGTAGTGATATAAATACAGACTACCCCCAACATAGGCTTCGCCTCTAAAATAAGATTTCCTGTACTCTGAACAAAGAAGAGCAATTATAGGCCATACTCGGCATTTATTTCAGCCAGACTTAAGGGACTAGAGTGGCCTACTATCTGGACTGATACGAGAGGCCTTTTCACAGAAACCAAGGCTACTGATATGCAACGGGACCTCATCTGGAATCTTGGTTGAGTTTTAGGGATAGAATTGAGAATTCCAGGGGTCTGTCCTTTAGTCAAAAACAGATAGAAAGGCTACCTAGAACACTGGTTCGAGGCCTTGCTCTATGACTAACTTGCTATATAACCTTGTCCAAATATCTCAATTTTTCTATCCTTGAAATTGCGGTGATAGCTTTAATTGCTAAGGTTCCTTTCAGCTCAGGAGTGTACAGGGACTACCTCCAAATGACTTCGGAGAGCCAATTATTAAATTTTCAGTTTATTTTACCTTGGAAACCTACAAGCTATAAATCAGGGCTTGACTGATTGCTTTGTTGATTGTCTAGATTGAAAAAAGTGACAAAGAAAATGTTAACAATGCAGATTAAATTTTAAAGTGTGTTAAGAATACATTTTTTTTTCTAGAGAACCTATAGTTAAACATTTACCAGTACATTCCTGTAGAATAGTTGATTTAAGACTGGTTCAGTGTGTTATTGGGGTGTCGTGTTAGGTAGGAGCAACTACACTGATTCCCACCACCCTTCTCCCTTATGTTTATTTAGCATGGTGAATTTAAAAGAGCAAGACATGAGAAATGAGTGACCCTCTAAAGGCCTTTTTGTATCAAGTGTAATCCAATTCTATAATTATGCCCCTCCTTTCTATTCCAATTGTCACCACCCTGGTTCAGGGCCTTATTATTGCCCTCATAATAGTCTACTTATCTCCTCATTTACACTGTCCTAAAGTATAGCTGGGCAGTTAGGATAGAGTGCTGGGCCTGGAATCAGGAAACTTATCTTCCTGAGTTCAAATGTGGTCTCAGACACTTACTAGCTGTGTGATCCTGGGTGAGTCACTTAACCCTGTTTGCCTCATTTTCCTCATCTGTAAAATGAGCTGGAGAAGGAAATGGCAAATCACTCTAGTATTTCTGCCAAGAAAACCCCAAATGGGGTTACAAAGGATAGGACACAACTGAAACAAGTGAACAACAAAAATCCTATGATACTGCCCTACCCCTTCATTCTCTTCTTCCTACCTCCATGAGTTGGACACAACTGAATAACAAGAAAAAAATGCATCTCTGACCATGTCCCTACCCTACTCAGTAAAAATCAATGGCTCTGAGGGGCGGCCAGGTAGCACAGTGAGTAAGAGCACCGGCTTCAGTGTTGGGATGACCTGGAGATCGAATCCCGGGCTCAGACACTCAGCACCACACCCAGAAACACCTGGCCATGTAACCTTGAGCAAGTTACTTAACCCCAATTGCTTAAAAGAAGAAAAAAATCACTGGCTCCTTATTGACTCTCAATCAAATCTAAATCAAAATTACCCTTTTTATCACTTGAAACTCTTAACAATCCTGCCCCAACCTACCTTTCCAGTCTTATACATTATTGCCTTTCATGCACTCCATAGTTCAGTTTGGAAATAACTGATTTTTTATCTTTGTCAGAATGCCTTGAGTATAGTAGATGTTTAATACATGCTTCTTGTTGGATGGATTAATTCATACAGCTGCCAGAATAGTCTTTCTTTGATATATTTGCTTATGCCTCTCCTCCTTTCCTAGAAAGGGGCCTTCAAACTCCTCTGCCAATTAATTTGGCATTCTATCCTTCCACTCTTGTCTCATATGACTTTAGTTTTTTAATTTAATGTTTTATTTCTTCCCCAATTACATGTAAAAACAATCTTTAAAATTAAAATTTCTGAATTCCAAATTCTCTCCCTCCCTCCCTCCCTTCCTCATTGAGAATGCAAGCAATTTGATATAGGTTATCTATCTGTAGTCATTCAAAACATATTACTATATTAGTCATGTTGTGAAAGAAAACACAGACCAAAACAAACAAACAACCCAAACCAAGAAATATAAAAAAAGCAAAAAAAAAGTATGCTTCAAATCTGTAATCAGACTCCATCAGTTCTTTTTTTTTCTGGAAATGGATAGCATTTTTTATTATAAGTCTTTTTAGAATTGTCTGGATCATTACATTGCTGATAGTAGCTAACTGACTTTGGTTTTTAAAGCCCATTCTTCAAAGCCTGGTTTCTATCTGCCTTTCCAATTGCCTTACATTTTGCTCACCTCTACGAACCATAGAATCCAGGAACACTGACATTGTAGATATTCCTTAAACATAAGGCTCCATCTCCTGACTCTGGGCCTTTTTGCTGGCTATCCCCCATGCCTGGAATGCTCTCCCTCCTCCTCCTCTTGTACCTTCTCCTCCTCCAGCCTTCCTGGATCTCTTCAGGACTCAGTTCACATCTGACTTTCTTCAAGAATCGCTCCCCCATGCCCCAGCTGCCAATGTTTCCCTTTTAAGGTCACCTCCCATTTATACTATCTTGTATGTACATAACTGTTTGCATGTTGTCTCCCACATTAGATTGTAAGCTCCTTGAAGTGAGGGAGTGTTTTTTTGTCTTTCTTTGAATTCCCAGCCCTTAGCCCAGTATCTGGCACATACTAGGTAATAAATAAATTCTTGTTAATAAAAATGATGATCATTGGGATTGCTTCCCTCTATGCTCTAGACAATCCAGAAGACTCCTTTAAAACACAAACTGCCTTAACATACCACTGTTCGTTTCCTTTGGCTGTTCCCCATACCTGGAATGTCCTCCCTCCTGCCTTCACCTGTTGAATTCTTACCTTTTAAAGCCCAGATCATATACCACATCTTCTTTGAGGCCTTCCCTTATCCTCTCTTTCCTTTTAGCCCTCCTACATGACTTTGTTTTGTAACTCTTCAATATATTTATTATGTACTAATACCTTTTTTTAATGTTGGTGTCTTATACCCTAATGGATTGTAAGGCCCATAAGGGCAGAGACAGAATCATAGCTAAACTTTGTCCTTCCTTCCATATACACATACTCAGAAGATTTTTTTTTAAAGCAACTGGGGTTAAGTAACTTGCTCAAGGTTACACAGCCAGTCATTTTGTGTGGGTGCCAAGTATCTGAGGCCGGAACCAATCCCGGGTCTCCCGACGCCAGGGCTGGTGCTCTTACTTACTGCACCACCTGGATGCCCCAAGAAGATTCTTAATAAACTTTTTTTAAGTAAATGAATGAATAAATGAGTGTCTGCTTTGTACAAAGCCCCTATTGAATGGGTCTTCCTTCCTTCCTTCTTTCCTTTCTTCCTTCCTTTCCCTTTAGCAACATCACAAGATATCTCAGGATTTACAGGATAGATTTCTTTCTTAACTACTATGCCTCAAACCCAAATATCACTCTGCCTTTTATTGATTGGCCAACAACAGGTCCAGGCCAAACCACACTTGGTCATTGTTTGGGTCCTGATTGACTCCTAGTGAATGCAAATAGGAATTCTTTCTGTTTTGGTCAGAAATCCTGAGAGTCTTCCCCTGTCAGTTTGAGGTTTTTTTTTTTTTTTTGAGGGGAGGGGGGCCCGCTAGGTTAAAGAGGCCATTCTTTGCCTTATTTATTTATCTATTTATTTATCTGTCTATCTATCTATCTATCTATCTATCTATCTATCTATCTATCTATCTATCTATCTATCTATCTATCTATCTATCATCTATTTATTTTACCTAGGCTTAATCACTGAATGGGCTTTGCCTCAGTCAAATTGATGCCTGCTTAAGTTTTTTAGTTTTAAAAGGCCAAGGTCTTCCACTGCATCTGGGGCCATCTCCAATAGTACTGATGTGTATCTGGCCACTGGACCCAGATGGTTCAGGAGGAGAAAGTGAGGCTGGTGACTCTGCATAGCTCTCCCTCACTTAAATCTAATTCACTTGCATGTCCAGCATCACCTCCCTTAGACAAACAACAACAACTGAATGGAAGAGGATTAACAAAGCAATACAAAAGCCAAGTCTGAGATCAAAAGAGAATGTCCTTACATGATAACACTTATAAGGGAAAACAGTACCATAAGTGAAGCTTCTTCATCTCCTGAAAGAACTCAGATTCAAGTGGGACCAAAGAGAGCGAAGAATGGCTGGGAGGAGGTAAGTTTTTTGTACAACCTTGAAAATTTGGAGAATGACAGCTCAGGAGGGGTCAGAGTGGCATGTAGAAAAAGAACATCCTTTGATCCAGCAATACCACTCCTAGGGTTCTATCCCAAAGAGATCATAGAAGTGGGAGGAAGACCCATAGGCACAAAAATGTTTATAACAGCTCTTTTTGTGGTGGCAAAGAATTGGAAATTAAGGGGGTGCCCATCAATTGTGGAATGGCTGAACAAGTTGTGGTATATGCATGTTATGGAATACTATTGTGCTATAAGAAACAAGGAGCAGACGGTCTTCATATTTACTTGGAGAGGCTTATACAAACTGATGCTGAGTGAGAAGAGTAGAACCAGGAGAAATTTGTACACAATTACAGACACAATGTATGTGTGATGACCAGCTTTGACAGACTGGACTCTTCTCAGCAATGCAGTGATATAAGTCAATCCCAAAACACTCATGATGGAGAGAAATATGTACATCCAGAGAAAGAACTAGAAAGAACTGAGTTTATATCCAGGTAGAAGCAAAATACCTGATCTTTTTCCTTCTCTTGTTTGGTTTTATGTCCTCTTTACCATTTTTCATTCCATCTGATACAATGTCTTTATAACCTGACTACTGTATAATGTGAAAGTATTTACAGATCCTATACTTGGCTGTATGCCGTTGTGGGGGGCAGGGAAGGGAGGGGGACAAAATGTGAAACTCAAGGAATTGTGGAATTGAATCCTGTAAACTAAAAGGAAACAAACAAATTAATTAAAAAATTAAAAAAAAGAAAACAGAAATTGACTTGAGGACCAGGAGACCTAGAGTCCTCTCTCTCTCATTAATTTGAGCTGTGAATATGTGGAATCCCAGCAGAACATAAACTCTTCGAAGACGGGGACCTTCTCACTTTTGTATTTGCCTCCTTAAGGCCAAACTGAGTGTTTGGCACATAGAAGGCTTTTAATAAAGGCTTACAGGTTGGTGATCTGATTGATCATGACCTTGAGAAAGTAATTTCAATTTAGTTTCCTTCTATGTAAAATGAATGGATTGGAGCAGCTAATGTATAAGTTTTCTCTACTTTATGGCAGAAAGTACATATGTGTGTGAAATATGTTTGTTTATATCACTCTGCAGTTTATCACATCCAATTGGATACATAGTTTAAAAAAATGATAGTGAAAGTGGAGAAAGGATGCTAAGAAATGGGTCTTGGGATTAGAAATTTGACAGATTTTTGTTGTTGTTGCTTCAGGCATTAAACCCCTGCCAACTACATCCAGGCCTTGCCGTGCTGCATCCTAGAGATATAAACACAATGATGTATTAAAAAAATTTCTCAAACAAGAACTGTGTGACTCATATAAATTTCTACTGAAATGAATAAAAATATCAGGGTGAAAGACAGATTAGTCATTGGAACACAGTTTGCTTTTGTGACTTAGTGCCCCTATGATTGCCTTCAGTCCCTATTAGTTTTTGAAATTTGGAAGCTGAAGCTTCCCAGGGTTGCCTACAAATCAATTACTAGTAAAAGACTCATAGTTTTGACTGTGGTTTCCAAGGTGAACAGAAAGCTTCTGGTGGTTGGGAAAACCCTACTGGAGTTAGGCTTAGTCAGTTATATTTCTCCCTAACGCCAGGTAATAGTACCAATAAGTTATAACTGGTCTTTCACATTCCTTATATCATTTGATCTTCACCAAAACCTATTTTACAGATGAGAAAACTAAGGCTCAGTGTAGTCACATGATTTATAGCTTAGTGACAGGGTTAGGGTTAGACTGAAAATCTCCTGAACTGCCCTCCTCCTTTCCCCTTTCACTGCATTTATCATATATACTCCACCAGTAAATTTCCATGAACATGGGAGTTATTTTTTTTAATAAGAGATCTATTTTTTAATTCTATTGGAAAAACAAGGAAAGAAAGGAGGCAAGGCTTAGAATAGTGCCTGTTAAGTAGTAAGTGCATAATCAAGGCTTGATTTTATTGGTGAGATGATATCAGGCCTTTGAAGATACTGGAATAGTTCTCTACTTGGAATATTCAGACAGTCAGCAGGCATTTATTAAACTCTAACTTAATTTCCTCAGCTTTGATAGGATAGAATCTCAGTGGGAGTCATTACCTTCCTTTTTTCTTTTATTTTGTTGGTTAAGAGAAAATGAGGGAGGGGGCGGCCAGGTAGCACAGCGAGTAAGAGCACCGGCTCCAGTGTTGAGAAGACCTGGGAATCGAATCCCAGGCTCAGACACTTAGCACTCACCCAGAAACACGTGGCCGTGTAACCTTGAGCAAGTTACTTAACCCCAATTGCTTAGGGGTGGCCAGGTGGCTCAGCGAGTAAGAGCACCGGCTCCAGTGTGGGGATGACCTGGATCAAATCTGGGCTCAGATACTCAGCACCACACCCAGAAATAACTGGCCATGTAACCTTGAGCAAGTTACTTAACCCCGATTGCTTAAAAAAAAAAAATGAGGAGGGAAGGAGCCTTGGGAAGGGAATTCAGGAATCTGATAAGCCACTTGAACCCTAGAAAATCCAGGGACAGTATTTGGTGTGTGCAAATCTGTCTTAGAGGGACAGGAAGCTGAGTGAATGTGTTATTTGAAGAGGCTGCCTCTATTTCTGCTTCTGCTTTCTAAAGATGGGAGCTGTCAGAGTAACATCTGGGAGGAAAGGAGTACCACCAATTCTTTAATACTGAAAGGCAGGTCATTTTCCTTCTCTAGACCTGTTTCTTTTGCTTTAAAATGAAAAGGTTGCCATGTATCTGGGGTTCTTAACCAGAGGTCTGTGAATTAAGATACATACAAGAGATAACTTTAATTCAATGTAATTGGTTTCCTTTGTAATCCTATATATTTTATGCATTTAAAAAATATTATTCTGAGAAGGGGTCCACAGTCTCCTTAGACTGCCAAAGAGGCCTAAAACAGTTGGTTAGTCAGTCAACAAACATTTATTAAGCACCTACTATATCCCAGGACTGGGAATACAAAGAAAGACAAACAGCCCTCAATCTAATAAGGGAGATGACTTGCAAAGAACTATGTACAAATGAGTTATAGACAGGGTAAATAGGAACAATCAACAGAGGGAAGGTACTAAGAATTAAGAGAGATTGGGAAAGGCTTCTTGCTGCCCTCCAAACTCCTACCTCCAGCTGTCTTTCAGATACCTCAAACTGGGTGACCAGTAGACATCGAAAACTCATATCCAAAATGGAAATCATTATCTCTCCCCTTATACTCTCCTCTCCCCATCCAACTGTCCTTATTATGGGGGAGGGCACATCCTCCCAGTCCTTCAGGTTTGAAATCTAGGAATCACCCCGGATTCCTCACTAGCTCCCTCCTCCTCCCCCATCCCATTTCAAGCTGTTGCCAAGGCTGGTGGATTCCACCTCTGCAACATCTCTCAAAACACTGGTACCAGTGTCTCATGCCTGGACTATTGCTATAGCCTGCTGGTGAGTCCTCCTGCTTCAAGTTTCTACCTTGGATCTCTAATCCATTCTCCATTTAAGCCACTAAAATTCAGGTCTGACCTTGCTACCTGTTCCTCTGCCCCTCCCTATCACTCCTCCCCCAATAAACTCCAGTGTCTTTCTATTGCCTCCAGGAGCAAATACAAAGTACTCTGCCATTCAAAGCTTTTCATATTCTAATCCCCTCCTACCTTTCTAGTCATCTAGAGCCTTATTCCCTGACTCTTCCAAGCAATGACACTGGCCTCCTAGCTATTCCACAAACTACACACTCCACCTCTCATTTCCAGAAATGCTTTTTCTCTTGAAATCTACCTATGGACCTCCCTGCTTCCTTTGAGTTCCAACTAAAATCCCATCTTCTATTGGAAGCCTTTCCCACCCCTCAACTTAATTCTAATGCCCTCCCTCAGTTAAGTATTTCTTATTTATCCTGCAGGTACCTTGCTTTGTATATATTTGTTTGTATGTTGTTTTCCTCATTAGATTGCAAGCTCCTTGAGGACAGGGATTGTTTTTTGCCTCTTTTTGTATTCTCAGTGTTTAGCATAGTGCCTGGAAAATAGTAGGCACTTAATAAATATTGATTGATTAACTGATGGCTGGACAATGGATTGTAGTGAATTTCAGAGAGACTTGTGGCTGGCAAACCAACCAGCTTGCTATTGGAACAGTACAGGCTTGAGGTGGTGAGGGCCCATTATCAGAGGAGAGAAGGGGAAAGAAAATGGGTTAACACAAGACAAAAAAACCAGTTATGAACTATCACCCCAGATTCCTCTAAAACTCCTCCAAGTTCTGATAGTTTATATTTTGTGTTTCACTTTCTCTTTCAACTAATAGCATTCTATGTTCTGAGATCCCTCTCAGTTCTGACATTCTGTGAATTTATGCTAGAGAAGAGAGGTAGTAGCCTGGTATGACCAGAAAGATCTGAGAACAAGTCTCTGAGTGACCCTGGGCTAGTCACTTAACCTTTAAGTGCTCTAGGCAACTTTCTGACACATTAAGAGATTTGCACTTGTAGAGAAGATGCTGCTTTAGACCTGGCAGTTATGTAAAGAAATCAGAGTATTGGTCCCTATCCCTATGCTAGCAAAAGTGGTTTGTATATTTTATTTTAAAGTACTATATAAATTCAAGTTAGCCATTCTCTCTCCTAGGAGCATTTGCATTTTAAAAGAGGAACTGAAGTGAGGAAGGAAGGCTTAACATGTACTGGGAAGGGCATCAGAGTCGCAGAATTTACTGCACCAGGGAGGAGGAAACTGAAGGGCCTTCCCAACCCAGAATGACCAGAATGTCATAGGTGCAGGCCTGTTCTGCCTACTTGCAAATCTTTCTCTCCCCTCCCCCCTTTTCCTCCTAACACTGAAAAAGAAATCTGGGTTCAAGTCCTAGCTCTGACACTTATTAACTTAAATATCTTGGGTCAATCCTTTCCCCTACTTCATAGTTCTCATCAGTAGAATAAGGGGGTTAGGTATTGATAATTTCAAGTTCCTTCTAGCTCTGACATTCTACATCCTTTGTTGTACCTTCTCAAAGGCTACATGGAATCCAGGCTGGACTGAGAATGGGTTCTCTCTCTCTCTCCCCCTCTCTTTCCACCCCCCCTCCCCCGCCCCCTTTCTCTCTCTCTCTTCCTTCTTTCTTTCTAACTTTTTTTTTTAAGCAATCATGGTTAAGTAACTTGCTCAAGGTTATACGGCCAGTTATTTCTGGGTGTGAGTGCTAAGTATCTGAGCCCAGATTCAATCCCCAGGTCATCCCAACACTGGAGCCGGTGCTCTTACTCGCTTTCTTTCTAACTTTTGATGTGAACTGGCAATCTTATTTGGCTAGGCCCAAGTTGGAAATTCACAATCTGATCTGTGTTTGACCTAATCAGACTTTGAATAGGAGCCCTATACCTGAGAGGGAAACTTTTCCAGCAAAACTGTTTTCAGAAAAAGGCTTTGGGACTGGAGATTTGGCAGACAAGGAATCTTAACTAAAGCAAGAACTTAATGAGGGGAATAATTTTGCTCTGAGCGAAACTCACACCAGAGTTCTTCTGTACTGTGCTTGTTTTGGGGTGTGTCTTCATTTTCTTTTTTTTTTAAATCCTGAGAGTATAATCAGCATTTCCTTCCCCACCCCCATCAGAATGTTAATTTTTTTTTTTGAGCTAGAAATGGGGATCTACTTTGGGGACCTTGTTTGTTAACTTACCTGCACACAAGGGAATGATTGGTGGGGCTCAGAAATACTGGAACTCTATTCCTTCTCCTTCCATTGTTGAGTTCCTTCATGTTCTTTTTTGTTTGTTTCTTTGAACTTTTTTTTAGGAATTTAAAAGGCTTTTCAGGGGTGGGATGATGCTGAGAGCCTCCTGTCTTTGGATTATATAGGTATGTAGGTCTAGAGTAAGAAGGGCCCTCGGGGTCATGTAGTCCAACCCCATCATTTTACAAATGAGGAAAATAAAGGGAAGTTAAGTGACTTGTCCAAGGTCATCTAAGTAAGCAGCAGAGGAAGGATGGGAATCCAGGTCCTCTAACTCAAAGCCAGTGCTTTCCTCCCTCCCCACCCCACCATACTCTGTTGTTGTTGTTGAGGGTGTGCTAAGGTTGATCTGTGAAGGGAGGAATAACCTACTTGAGGTCTTTAACCAATTACCTCTCTTACGCTCCTCATCACCCACTGCCCCTCACAATTCAGAAACTTGAGCAATAGTAGTCAAATGAGAACTTCCCGTTCTTTGCAGAACATGTGGCAGGCTACGGAAACTCTAAAATTGTCCCTGTAGTTTAAGACAGCTGAGAATTTCCCTGTCTTTTTGTGTGTGTGAAATGATGGTTTCTTTTCCTCTGTTCTTTTTGGCTGAAGGTTTCCTGGCAGAAAATGCCTCAGATCTCTTACTGAAGCAAACGATCTGAGATCTCCCTCCCCACTGAAACTGGGTGAAAAGGAGACTGGGGCTGGGGGAGGCTAAGGTCGCAGAAGAGAAAACAATCTCTTCCAGTCTCTGACTTTGCTTAGTCATGTTTGGGTTAGTTTGTAGCTAACTGCTGGCAATAACTCCTGGGTAGCAGCCAAATCCGATGTTTAGGGAGTCCCCATTGATTACTCCAGTGACTAGAGCACAGAGCCTTGAGTCTGGAGAGCTGGGTCTTATCAATGACCATATCACAAAATAGTTGTGTGATCTTAAGCCAATCACAACCTTTCTTATTATTGTTATTGGGACTCCTGGAGGTGAGGTAACAGAGGGGAGTAATGCTAATTTACAGTAGCAATACAGACTAAGAGAATATTCCCCATTCAACACACAAAAATTAGATCCCATCTGTAGGGTTCTCCCCCTTCCGCAATACAACAGTTTAGGTGAATGTCATGATTCCAAGACAGAGCAGAGCCCAGATGAATGCTACCTGTATATATTTGTAGGTGTGCTTTTTGAGGCAGTTGTGTGAAACAGGGAATCAGGAAGAATCTAACCTGATTTTTCTGGGTAGCAGGTCAAAGAATGTTAAGTTATAGATTCACAGAACTGGAAGGGACCTTAGAATGTAAAACATAGAATGTTTGATCTAGGAAGACCCTGGAACCCAGAATGTCAGATCTATGAGGGAGTTTTTGTAGACAGGGAAACTGAGATGCCTCTTTGTGCCTCAGTTTCCTCATCTGCAAAATGAAGGGATTGAACTTCATGATCTTTAAGGACTTTTCCAGCTCTAGATCTATGAGCCCAAGGTTACAAAGCAAGCTAGTGGGAGCTCTGAGATGAACATGCCTGTCTCTGAATTTCCAGTTTAATGCTCTAGGATTCCAAATTCCTTCAAAGTGGTTGGACAAATTTATAGCTTGACTAATAGTAGATTAATGCTATCACCAATGCTGTTTCTATCAGACCTAGCTTTATTACTTATTTCTGTGAACAGAGGCTGGCTTTTGGGAGGAGAAGGGCCTTCATGGTCAAAAAGGAGAGACAGGATGGGGCGGCTAGGTGGCACAGTGAATAGAGCACTGGCCCTGGAGTCAGAAGGACCTGGGTTTGGATCCAGCTTCAGACACTTAACACAAAAACTAGCCTTGGGTAAGTCACTTAACCCCAATTGCCCTCCAAAAAGAAAAAAAAAGTAGAGACAGAAAAGGATCTGAGTAAGTTTGACTCTTACAGATAAGGCCTTTCTCCCAGTCCTTTCTTATTCTTAGGGTTCTATAGGTGAAAGCAGACTAGTATCCTATTCAGGTTCCATATTCATATTTGGTGAGTACCTATAGAGAACAAAGGAATAAAGACCAGACCTGAATACTTTTCTAAAGGACTTTACGTTCTAATAGAGGAGATAAATCAAACATGTAATAAGCAGAGAGAGAGAGAGAAAAAAATAAAACCAAAGTCAGACTGTGAGATGGGGATTGAAGTGGCAGTGGAAAAAGAGGGCTCTTCCTCTCCTTTGTCCTTTAGCTCCTTCCACTAATTTGTTGTTGTTGTTGTTGTTGTTTTAAGGTGTGTTCAGTTTACAGAGAAGATAATCAAGTTTCAGGGAAGTTTTATTGTTGTCCAGTGTGTCTGATTCTTCGTGACCCCATTTGGGGTTTTCTTGGTAGAGATACTGGAGTGGTTTGCCATTTCCTTCTCCAGATCATTTTACAGATGAGGAAACTGAGGCAAACAAGGTGAAGTGACTTGCCCAGGGTCATCCAGATAGTACATGTCTGAGGCTGGATGTGAACTCAGGAAGATGAGTCTTCCTGATGCCAAGCCCAGTTGTTCTATCTACTGTGTCACCTAGCTGTTCCACAGTGTATGTTTTGTTTTGATAAAGTAACTTTCCACTCCATGCAGAATTATTAGGAACTGACTTTAGCCAGGACCCTTGGAAATATGATAGAAGTCCATTATGCTTCAGTTCTCATACACTGACTTTCTTTTCCTCTTACTCAAGTAATGCCTGCCTTAGAATTATGGAGTGGTTAAAGGTGTCTGATAACAGCAGGGAGTGGGGGGAAGTGGGGAGAGACAGAGAAAGAGAGAAAGAGGGAGAGAGAGAGAGAGAGAGTGAGAGAGAGAGAGGGAGAGGGAGAGGGAGAGAGAGAGGGAGAGAGGGGGAGAGAGGGAGAAAGAGAGAGGGTGAAGGAGGGAGAGGGAGAGAGAGGGGGAGAGAGGGAGAGAGGGAGGGAGAGGGGGAGAGAGAGAGAGGGAGAGAGAGAGGACAGGGTGGTATTTTGGAAAGAGCAATGAATGGACTTGGAGTCAAAGTCCCACTTGGACTACGTACTATCTGTACTGTTACCTAACCTTTCTGGGTTGGTTTCTTCATATGTAAAATGAAGGAACTGAACTGACTCTATGGCCTCTATGGGCTCATCTAACTCCGTCCTCCATTTTATGAATGGAGAAACTGAGCCCCAGAGTGGGGAAATAATTTGCCTAAGGTCACAAAATAGGTTAGAGCCAGGCTGGGCTGGGACTAGGATCCAGACTTGACTCCCAGTCCTAGCCTTTTTGAACTAGTCTCTGCCCTACCTCCAACCGCCTTTCTATGTTTTAGGCAAAAATTTAAAATGTACTTGCTTATTAGGGGAATAGAGACCTGATGCTGAAGCCCTATATTTAGCTTGAGAGGAGTCTAGGATGAGAGACTCGGAAGGCCTAAGGATCAGGAAAACTTGGATTCAGGTCCTGCCTCTGATGCTTGCTCTATAATAACCCTGAATGAATCATTTAACTTCTCTGCCCCAGGAAACTTTCAGACTAAATTGTTAATCTGCACCTATGAATGGGGTCTCCACACTGGGAGCACTGTATATTTCATTGTTTGGGACAAAAACAATCAAAACAACCTAAACTGTATCTTGGCTTAAGAAAAGGATGAATTGCTTTTATCACTGCAGGACCAGGAGAGGCATTTTTCTTTATCCCAGAAGCCCCAACAGTTTCTACTGATAAAGCTGAAAGAATGGTATCACCTTATCCTTCTTTACTCCTCTAATAGCCTACGACAAATGCCAATCATTCTTTTCTTGATATTCGCTTCTGTCTAGGTTTTCATGACAATGCTCTCTCCTGGTTTTCCTCCCACCTGCCTGACCAATCCTTCTCAGTCTTCTTTGTTGAATCTTCATTGAAATCGCATCTGCTAACCTTGAGGGTCCCCCAAAACTCTGTTTTGGGCCCTTTTCTTCCTCTATTCTATCTCACCTGGGGACCTCATTAGCTACTATGGTTTCCATGATCATTTCTATGTAGCTAATTTTTAGATCTACTCGCCCAACTCTAATTTCTTTTCTGACCTCCCGTCTTCCATCTCTAGCTGTCTATTAGATATCTCAGTGGATTGCCATTGAAATCTTGAACTCAACACCTTACAAAATGAACTCATTATCTTTCCCTCCAAACCTCCCATGTTCCAAACTTTCCCATTACTGTCAAAAGCACTCCTGTCCTACCAGTCATCCAGACTGGGAACCTAATTGTGTTCTTCAACCCTTCACTCTCAATTCTCATATCCAAACAGGTGTCAAGTTCTGTCCTTTCTACCTTCCCAACATCTCTTCAGTATGCCTGTGTTCTCTTCCCTGACGCTGCCCTGGTGTAGGTTCTCATGCCTGGACTGTTTCAGTACCCTGATGATTGATATCCCTGCCTCAAGTCTTTTCCCACTCCAGGCCATTCTTCACTCAGTTGTCAAACTGATCTTCCTAAAGTTTAAGTCTGACCCTGCATGTCAGCCCTCTATTCAGTCAGCTCTAGTGATTACTCCAGTGATTACCTCTGTGATCAAATATAAAACCTGTTTCGTTTTTATAGCCCTTGATAACATAGCCCCTTTTTGACTTTCTAGTATTCTTACTCCCTCCACATGACTACAACACCCTGACACTTGCCTCTTTGTTGCTTCTTGCACAGGACTCTCTGTCTCCATCTCTGCCAGCTTCACTGACTGTTGTCTATTTGGGGAATTCTCTCCCTTCTCATCCATCTCCAGACTTCTCAGGCTTCCTTTAGGTCTTAGATAAAATCTCACCTTTTACAAGAAACACCCAGCCCTCTTTAATCTTGGGGTCTTCCTTCTGTTGGTTATCTCCAATTTATCCTGTATATATCTTGTTGGTCTGATAGCTGTTCGCATGTGAATGTCCATGAAACAGAGCTCCTGGGGAGCAGGGACTTTTCCCCCCTTTGTATTCCTAAGCACAGTATTTGGCACATAGTAGGTGCTTAAAAAAATGCTAGCTATCTGACTTTTCTGTGGGGAGAAAAGATGAAAAAATCTGCAGAGGATAAGAGGCTGGAGAAAATGGTATTTATTTACAAAGTCCCAGGGCTGGAGGAAAATAGGATTTAGAGCTCAGGTGGAACTCTGAGGCCATCTAGCTAAATCCCTTTCTTTTCTTCTTCTTTGTGGTTTTTTTTTTTTTTTTTTTGCTTTTTTGGGAGGGCAATTGGGGTTAAGTGACTTGCCCAAGGTTACACGGGGCTAGCTTTTGTGTGTGTGTGTGTTAAGTGTCTGAAGCCGAATTTGAACTCAGGTCCTTCTGACTACAGGGTCAGTACTCTATTCACTACACCACCTAGCCATCCCATCCCTTTATTTTCAATAGAAGCAAACGGAGGCCCAGAGAAACCACGACTTGCCCAAGGTCACTGGGGTAGCATAGTCAGAAGGCAAAGCCCCACAGCCTCTGATTCCAGAGCCAACCTCGCTGTCATAACCCCACGGTGGTTTACGATATGATGGAGTGGGATTTGGCGAGTCCCAAGAACTAAATCGCCTCGGGCACAAGCCTTTCAGTCTAAGCCCCATGGGCAGGTTTGCATTGGCAGCAATCTCTGAAGAGCGAGTTCGTGTGTATGTGTGTGTGTGTGTGTGTCCGTGGAGCTGGGGCTGGAGAACTGCATCCCAGGCTGAGTAGCGGGGGGCCGAGGAGGCACTGATGGGAGCATTTGCATCACTAGACTGGAGTGCGGTGCTGGGACTGGGGGAGGGTGGGGTGTCTTCGGCTGCCCCAGTGGGCGCGGGTGCAGTTAACTGGAGTTAGCTGTCTCCAGCAAGCCCTTCTCACGTGGGCGTCCACAGCTGAGACTTGGGCTTCACGCAGAATTCCAACTTCGTATTTTTTATCTTTCCTGATACCTTCGGCGTTGGGGGTGGTGGCTCGGACCCGCCAGCCAAGGTTGCCGTTTTGGCCTGGGGCTTCCAAGATTTTACACCTTTAAATAATCACCGGCTACCGGGAACCAAAGGAAAGTCGTAGATTGGTAAACGCCGGGTGATTCGGTGATCAAGAGAATGAAGACTAACACTCCGAGCGTGTGTGTAAGAGACAGAAAGAGTGCGAGATATTGATTCTACGGCTGGAAGTCGTTGTGGAGCTTGCCAGACGCTCCCTTGGCCGCGGTGGGGGCCGAGCTGTCTGAGAGCCCCGAGGGCCAGCCCCTCTCCCCTGCTGCTGCCGCCTCCTCTTCCTCCTCCTCCTCCTCCTCCTGCTCCTCCTCCGCCGGCTCGGACCGCCCGCCCCCTAGTCTTGCTCGCGCCCCAGCGGCCGCCTCACCATGCAGTGGAGTAGCCGCTAGCGGGGCCAGCCGGCGCGCCCCGTCCGAGATGGGGCAGCAGAGCTCCTGACTTCTCCTTCGACCCCCCACCAGGGCCACCAGCCTCCCGATCGAGCATGGAGCCGCCCGCGGGCGGGAGCAGCGGCAGCTGTGGGAGCAGCTCTTGCCCCTCGGAACCACCGGTCTCCGGCCCCACGGCCACCCCCGGCCCTGGCCCCACTGTGGCTAGCGCTGGCCCAGCCGCCGCCGCCGCCGCCGCAGCTCGGGACTCTGAGCGCCAGTTGAGGCTCCGGCTCTGTGTCCTCAACGAGATTCTGGGCACAGAGCGGGACTACGTGGGCACCTTGCGCTTCTTGCAATCGGTCAGTCCCAGGGCTGCTTAGGGCGAGCGAGGGGTGGGGGAGGGACGTGTGTGTGTGACACACACACGCGCACATGTATGGGGACAGACAGGACAAACACAACGGTCCGGCCGAGCACCTTTGCTGGTAGGGGTTGGAAGTCACGGAACTGGACAGGGTACTGGGCAGTGGCAGAGGCGCGAGGCATAGCTGAATCTGGTCTGTGGACCTAGGTTGGGTGGTGGTGGTGTAGAGGGTCATTGCACTGGAGATTGGGCTGGGCCCGGCACGGGTTGAGAAAACACCGAGAGGTGCACAGGGCCTGGGAGGTCATTGCAGAAAAGTGGGGAGCCTGAACCGGGAGGATTAGGGGGAGGAGGGATCTAAAGCACAGGGTCCCCCGGGACCACATGGACTCACACAGTATAGAGCTGGTGGCTATAGGGCAACCCAAGCTTGGGGCACAGACCTAATCGAAAGAGAGGAGAGCATCGCTTCCTTTAGGAACCTGGGGTTCGGGGGTTGCTAATTCCCAGTAGGAATCATCCCAATATTTCCCCCTAGCCTTTGCTGTCGTAGTGTCTGGCTGTTGACTTTCATTAGTCGCAAAAGCCCGGGAGCACCTTAAAGGACATGCGAGGAGCAAGCCTTTCCTCACGTTTTCTGATCCTCCTGGTTTGTATTTGTGGTTTCCTTAGGGTCATGGTAGAAATCCCTGGGGGAAAGGAGAGAAGAGGGAGGAACAGACTTTCTTAGCTGACCTTAGATCCTGTGGTTCGTGTCTACAGCGAAAAAGACAGAGGTCTTTGCTGAGTATTTTCCAGGATTCCCTGCCTTTTTGTCTTTTCTCTCCTCTCCTCCATTCAAATATTTTAAAAATTAGTTACATCCAAGAATCCAAGCCTCTTCTATCAATCTTCACCATAACTTCTTGCTTGGAATGATTCAGTTTAACACTTTCATCTTACAGATGGAGAAACTGAGGGGCGTGTGTGTGGGGTGGGGTAGGTGAGGAAAGTAACTTGTCCAAGACCACAGACCTAGTTAGTTTCTTGGAACTAGAAACTTGGGTCGTCTGGCTCTGAATCTCATTCATTTTCATGGCAACTTTAGAAAGAGAACCTTCTATTGTGAGTCCTGTCCCTGGATGTCTTATGATTTATCAGTTCTTAGCTGCCCAGCAGAACATTCTGAGTCCAGAGTTTGTTTAAGAGATCACAAGAGGGTACTTGTTTAGTACCCTGAGGAAGTAAGGTGTTTATGCACGAGAGACAGACGAGCTGACAGTAAATGGCTAGATGCAGGATTTTGGAGTTTAATCTCCAGCCTTTTCTGTTTGCACTGTTCCCCAGCAGGGACCTTTGCTACTTTACTTCCACCCTTACCTCCCAGGAAGCCTTAGTCTATTTTAATGATGGGCTTAGAGGGGGTAGGGGGTGGGTCTTGCTCATAATACCCACCCACCTCTTAGCTGAGTCCAGAGCTAGGTTACTGCAGCTGCAAGTTGGAAGGATAATTTTCCTGGGGAAAAGCAAAAGGCACTCTCGAGCCCTGGAGGCTTAGGTCTGAGCCATTCTTGAAGCAGACCCTTGCTGCTTGGGGATGGGGGAAGGAGAAGCAGTAGCTTTTCAAACCTTGGTATTGGCCATCTGGCAGGCAAACAACCTCCCATCCTTGGACCTGTTTTTATTTTCAATTCTTGACCAATCAATGCTAGGAGCCACCAACTTCTTCTGAGAGGCATAGGCTCAATTAAAGGCCAGGAGGGCATGGGAGTTGGCATCTCTTTCTCTACTGAAACAACAACAAAAACTCTTCTCAATTTAAAGTTGGCTGTTTCTGAATAAAAAATTCAGCCAAGTTTCTCGTTAATGGTGAATTTTAAATCCCAGGGTAGTTTTTGGAATTATAGGACTATAGAGCAGGAAGGGACCTACCTTAAGAGATCATTTAGGCAGTCCTTTCATTTTATAGGTCAGAAAAGACTCAGAACAGGGATTTGGCTAGGGTCAAAGAGTGAGCAATGTTGAGACTCCACCCCTAGCTTTTTGACTTCTGGTCCAAGACTCAATATATTTTAATATGTTGTATCTCTTGTGAAGAAAGAATAGGGAGAATTTTGAAAGCCAGTCTTGGATAATAGGGTTTAAAGTTGGAAGAGATCATCTAGTCTTAGCCTTCTTACCTGGGGGGGGGGAGGCATTGGGGGAGGGACTGTGTGGTGTTTAGAATTATGAAAACCTGAATTCAAATCCATTCCCAGACACTTCGTAGCTCTGTGACCTTGGGCAAGTCACTTTACCTCAATCAGCCCATTTGTTCATCTGTAAAATGGGGCTAACAGCACCTACCTCTGTAGCAGCAAGCACCCCAAGCGTCCTCAGGGTTTGCAGCTACCACAGGTTCTTGGATCTGCTTTGTTAAAGGAAAGCAACTCAAAATGGGTTAACAAGCTTACTTTAATCAGTCAGACATATATCGTTTACCTTGTTCAGGAGAAAAGGTCAGCACCCTGAACCTCAAAGTATACAGGCATAATTATCAAGACAGAAACATCAAGTAGACAAATTTCCAAACTGTCCAACCATTACATCCATACCCAGTCAACATCTGGGTTTCCACATTCTGGGTTTTTCAAAGCCGGGGGACTCTCAACAACGGCTTCCCAGAATTCAGATCAAATCACAGAACACTTCTCAAAGTGAGTCCCAAAACAAAGCTACACATCAGGGCTTATATAGCCTTCTCCTGGCTCAGAGAATGTAACAACCTTATTGACTCACTGGCCAATCAAGAAGTATCTACTGAAAAACAAGCCTCCCCCACCCCAGGCTTCAGGTGCACATTAGCCTAGGGGCAGGGAAGATCTTTGAAATTTACATTCTTATTACAACCTCACAGGGTCATTTGTGAGGATCAGTGAGATAACTAGTAAAGCACTTTGCATATCCTAAAGCTAACTATATAAGATCTGGCTATTTATTGATTTATAGATGGGGAAACTGAAGCTCACAGTGGCTAAGTGATTTACACAAGACTAGTAAGTTAGTGGCAGACCCCTTCTACAACACAGGTTTCTATCTCACTGTCCAGTTTTCCTTCTCTACCATTCAGCCTTTCCTTCTCTACCATCCTCATTCTCCTATTCCATATATCTCTCCAGGGGTCAGCCTGGAAGGAATCAGGAATACAAACCAGTTTCTAAATTTAGTCAGTCAGCAAGCATTTATAAAGAACTTTTACTATATGTATACCAGGGATGCAGATACAAAGTGAGAAAGTCCTTGCTTTCAGAGAACTTAGTTCCATACTATTAATTCTCATGGTAGTAATAATAGCAACAAGATACTTGGCTTTTAGCTTTAAAGTGGAGGAACATGTTATACATTATCTCATTTGAGCCTGATATTAAACATTTATTGAGCCCCTACTATGTGCCAGACATTGTGCTAAGTGCTTGGGAATCACCCTGTGAGGTGTAGGGTACTCTCCAAGAAATAAACAAACAAAAACCCCGGATGGATCTCTGGTCTCATTGCTGTGGGTATTTCCTCCTACAGTTTATATCTCTGTCTGTTCTTCCTGTCTACTTCTATCCAGAAGTTTACTACAGGGGATCTATCCAAGGATCTGGGGTGGGATGAGAGGAAGTTTTCTTCCCTTTTGATGAGATACTGGTATCATGATTGGAGTACATGGACTCTTGGTCCTCACACCATGTGACCTCCCCTCTTCTTTTTCTGATATATTTCTTTGGTGAAATATCTTTTAACCTTCTCTTGTTTGTGATGTGTTACAGTTGGCTTAGCCCAACCTTGCCCCTCTCTCCATTGACTTTTGGGCAAAAATTCTCAACTTTAATTCTTTAGACATTTTAGTATTAGCATGTCATGTAGAACCCCTCCCCAAGAGTATTGGTATTAAAAAGATTGACCTTCATTTCAGAGAAGCTTGGGATCGATCATTAATATAACTTTGTAATTTGGGTTTTACAGGTGATATAACCATTTTATAGAAGAATAAACCGAGACCCATGACATGGTGTGATTACACAGCTAGTAAGAGTCAAGATTTGAATTCAGATCTTTCCTAATTCTTAAGTATTCTACGACATGCTTGTTTTTTTAAACTTGTTCAAGCAAAGTATAATTAGGGAAGTGAATCTTTCCCTATTTCATCCTTTCATATTACAGAATGCTTTACTAAGGCAAATGTAAATTGATTTCTTGTGTAGGGAATCAGACACTTTTTTATTTACAAGGATGGGTATCATCCTGTCCATGTAAATATTTCCTCCACAGATTTGATGAAAGAGAGGAAAATAAATGATGTTTTTTTCCATACTTTCCTTTCTTTCAGCCCTTTAAATTCTGATACTCAATCCTGAATTCTCTCATTCTGCCTTCTCTGAGCTCAGAACTTGTGTGATAGTAATGGCAATTAAAGATTCCCCTGTATTGGCTTGGTTTT